>NC_069507.1:113134311-113389311 GCF_027579735.1 Bombina bombina
TGAATAATGAAAGTTTAATTTTGATTGAGTGTCCCTTTAACTAAAGTGCTAAAAAGTACACTAACACCCATAAACTACCTATTAACCCCTAAACTGAGACCCCCTCATCGCAAACAATAAAATAAATATTTTAACCCCTAATCTGCCGAACCGGACATCGCCGCCACTAGAATAAATATATTAACCCCTAAATCACCGCACTCCTGCATCGCAAACACTAGTTAAATATTATTAACCCCTAATCTGCTGGCACTAACATCGCCAACACCTACCTACATTTATTAACCCCTAATCTGCTGCCCCCAACGTGGCCGCAACTATAATAAAGTTATTGACCCCTAAACCTAGGTCTAACCCTAAAACCCACTAAAAAATATAATTTAAATAAATCTAAATAAAATTATTACAATTCACTAAATAATTCCTATTTAAAACTAAATACTTACCGATAAAATAAACCCTAAGCTAGCTACAATATAACTAATAGTTACATTGTAGCTAGCTTAGGGTTTATTTTTATTTTACAGGCAAGTTTGTATTTATTTTAACTAGGTACAATAGTTATTAAATAGTTATTAACTATTTAATAACTACCTAGTTAAAATAAAGACAAATTTCCCTGTAAAATAAAACCTAACCTAAGTTACAATTACACCTAACACTACACTATAATTAAATAAATTAAATACAATTAATTACAATTAAATAAAATTATCTAAAGTACGGAGAAAAAAACACTAAATTACAGAAAATAATAAAATAATTACACGATTTTTAAACTTATTACACCTACTCTAATCCCCCTAACAAAATAAAAAAGCCCCCCAAAATAAAAAAAGCCCTACCCTACACTAAATTACAAATAGCCCTTAACAGGGCCTTTTGAGGGGCATTGTCCCAAAGTAATCAGCTCTTTTACCTGTATAAAATAAGTACAAATACCCCCCCAACATTAAAACCCACCACCCACACAACCAACCCTACTCTAAAACCCACCCAACCCCCCCTTAAAAAAAACTAACACTAACCCCTTGAAGATCATCCTACCGTGAGACATCTTCACCCAACCGGGCAGAAGTGGACCTCCAGATGGGCAGAAGTCTTCACCCAACTGGGCAGAAGTGGACCTCCAGATGGGCAAAAGTCTTCATCCAGACGGCATCTTCTATCTTCATCCATCCGGTGCGGAGCGGGTGCATCTTCAAGACATCTGACGCAGAGCATCCTCTTCTTTCTTCGTCCGATGACTTAATGAAGGTTCCTTTAAATGACGTCATCCAAGATGGCATCCCTTCAATTCCTATTGGCTGATAGAATTATATCAGCCAATCGGAATTAAGGTAGAAAAAATCATATTGGCTGATGCAATCAGCCAATAGGATTGAAGTTCAATCCTATTGGCTGATCCAATCAGCCAATAGGATTAAGCTCGCATTCTATTGGCTGATTGGAACAGCCAATAGAATTGAACTTCAATCCTATTGGCTAATTGCATCAGCCAATATGATTTTTTCTACCTTAATTCCGATTGGCTGATAGAATTCTATCAGCCAATCGGAATTGAATGGACGCCATCTTGGATGACTTTATTTAAAGGAACCTTCATTCAGTCGTCGGACGATGAAAGAAGAGGATGCTCCGCATCGGATGTCTTGAAGATGGACCCGCTCTGCGCCGGATGGATGAAGATAGAAGATGCCGTCTGGAGGTCCACTTCTGCCCGGTTGGGTGAAGACTTCTGCCCGTCTGGAGGTCCACTTCTGCCCGGTTGGGTGAAGACATCTCATGGTAGGGTGACCTTCAAGGGGTTAGTGTTTTTTTAAGGGGGGATTGGGTGGGTTTTAGAGTAGGGTTGGTTGTGTGGGTGGTGGGTTTTAATGTTGGGGGGTATTTGTACTCTTTTTTTTACAGGTAAAAGAGCTGATTACTTTAGGGCAATGCCCCGCAAAATGCCCTTTTAAGGGCTATTTGTAATTTAGTGTAGGGTAGGGCTATTTTTTATTTTGGGGGGCTTTTTATGTTGTTAGGGGGATTAGATTAGGTGTAATTAGTTTAAAAATCTTGTAATTATTTTATTATTTTCTGTAATTTAGTGGGGGGGGGGTTCGTACTTTAGATAATTTTATTTAATTGTAATTAATTGTATTTAATTCATTTAATTAATTTAATTATAGTGTAGTGTTAGGTGTAATTGTAACTTAGGTTAGGTTTTATTTTACAGGTAAATTTGTCTTTATTTTAACTAGGTAGTTATTAAATAGTTAATAACTATTTAATAACTATTGTACCTAGTTAAAATAAATACAAAGTTGCCTGTAAAATAAAAATAAACCCTAAGCTAGCTACAATGTAACTATTAGTTATATTGTAGCTAGCTTAGGGTTTAATTAATCTGTAAGTATTTAGTTTTAAATAGGAATTATTTAGTTAATTGTAGTAATTTTATTTAAATTTATTGTAATTATATTTAAGTTAGGGGGGGTTAGGGTTAGGGTTATACTTAGGTTTAGGGGTTAATAACTTTATTATAGTGGTGGCGACGTTGTGGGCGGCAGATTAGGTGTTAATAAATGTAGTTAGGTTGCGGCGACATTGGGGGCGGCAGATTAGGGGTTAATAAATATAATGTAGGTGTCGGCAATGTTAAGGCAGCAGATTAGGGGTTAATACATATAATGTAGGTGGCTGCGGTGTCCGGAGCGGCAGATTAGAGGTTAATAATATAATGCAGGTGTCGGCGATGTTGGGGGCGGCAGATTAGGGGTTAATAAGTGTAAGATTAGGGGGGTTTAGACTCGGTGTTCATGTTAGGGTGTTAGGTGTAGATATAAAATGTGTTTCCCCATAGGAATCAATGGGGCTGCGTTAGGAGCGGAACGCTGCTTTTTTGCAGGTGTTAGTTTTTTTTTCAGCCGGCTCTCCCCCATTGATTCCTATGGGGAAATTGTGCACAAGCACGTTTTAGCAGCTCACCACTAACGTAAGCAGCGCTGGTATTGAGGTGAGATGTGGAGCAAAATTTTGCTCTTCGCTCACTTTTTTTGCGGTTAACGCCGGGTTTGTAAAAACCCGTAATACCAGCGCTGTCTGCAAGTGAGCGGTGAGCATAAACTGCTCATTAGCACCGCACAGCTTCTAACGCAAAACTCGTAATCTAGGTGAGTCACTATAAAATGCAATAAAATACAATAAAATCACACAATAATTTTACCCCTATAAAAATTCATTAACCTCTTCAAAGCATATGGCCAATTCATTAAAAACACATAATAATACAGTTCATTTATATACATTTCTTAAATCCATTATAATTCATTTATATTTAATCCGTATTTGAACCTTTAGTTCAAAATAAACTTAAAAATAATGATAAAGGAGAAATCACTTCAGTGCTTGTAATACCTTTCATTGTAGGCACTCATCTATACTATCCAATATCTCCTGTGCCCCAACTGCTGTGTAATCATGCCATTATCATGCTATACCTGTTTCGGGGTTAGTATTGAATTTATAATTATTTGAATTTAAAATTATTTAAAAACTTCTTAAAAAGTGCTGCTGTAATTAGAAATTCTTTCTCAATTTAAAACAAAGATGTATATAAATATATATATATATTATCCTCTTTCTAATTGACTTTGGTGTGCAATGTTTGTATCTAAATCCAATGAGGTGTTACAACATATATATGTCCTAGATGGAGATTAATTTTTAATATTTGATTTATAACCATTGTATATAAAATTTCTCAATTGCTATAGGAGGAACAAAGGGATGCCGTATTAAATTATGCTTTATGACGTTATTCTAAATTATCCTAAATTATACTAAAAAGGCTGCCAGATCAATATCTTTGTTGAGGCCTTAGGGAATTAGAGTATGCATAGTATAAATCCAAAAGGTCTCCTTTTTTCTTAATTGAAGTTCCCTTTTCCCCCTCTTTTATTTTTAGGAATAAATTCTAAAATGGTGCCTCTCAAACAAGATGGATTTTTGTTGTGAAGTTCACTGTAGTGAGCTGAAAGATTATGGGTTCTCTCTCCATTTTCAATGTTAGTGATGTGTTCTGCCAGACTTTTCTTATAGGGCCTGGTGGTACGCCCTATGTATTGTAATCTACAGCTGCATTGTAGGAGATAGACCACATGATCTGTTCTGCAATTGCACCTCGAGTTGATCTCATATTTTTTATTAGTAAAATTAGAAACTATTTCTCCGGTTGATTTGTTCCCATTATAATGATGAGAGCAAGCTAGACAATTAAGTCTATTACATTTAAAAAATCCTTTTGTGGCTTTTCCTAGCCAATTGGTACCCATCTTGTTCTTTGTTTTCAGTTGGCTTGGGGCCAATATATTTTTCAGGTTCCTGTTCTTTCTAAATACAACCTTTGGTTCTTTTGTTATGGTATTTTTTAGGAGTTCATCCTTTATTAGTAGGTGCCAATGTTTTTTGAGAATTTCTTTAATCTCTCTTGTTCCTTCATTATATGTTGTTATAAAATTTATATCTGATGTTTCTTTTTTGTTCCTATTATTTTTATTTTTATTTTTAGACCTCACCCCTGTTTTAAGTAAATATTTTCTGTTCATACCTTCCACTTTGTTCAAAGCAGTCCTGACCACAATTTTTTTCTCCAGTTCCACGGCCTCTTTGTTAAAATCCTCTATCTTTGAGCAATTTCTTCTTATCCGTTGGAATTGGCCCAATGGAATATTTTATATCCATTGGCTGTTGTGGTTGCTTTTTGCATGTAGGTATCCGTTACTATCCGTCTCTTTTTTGAATAATTTTGTCTGGATAGTGTTGTTTTCGTGAAAAAATATTACATCCAGAAATTCTATTTCAGTCTGGCTAATATTGCTTGTAAAGGATAAATTTAAACTATTTTGATTCAAGGATGTTATAAAGTCTTTCAGATCAGATTCTGTTCCTTCCCATATTAGGATGATGTCATCTATGAACCTGCCCCATTTTCTTATGTATTTGAGGTAGGGGTTGTTATTCCAGATGTGTGTTTCTTCCCACCATCCCATGTATAAGTTGGCATAGCTAGGGGCAAAATGTGTCCCCATAGCTGTGCCATGTATTTGAAGGTAGAACTCATCCTCAAAAAGAAAAAAAATCTTCTCTAGCGTGAATTTAATAGCTTCGCTAATAAATTTTCTATGGTCCTCCGTTAAGTTAGTTCTTCTCCTTAACCAATATTCAATTCCTAGGGTGCCTTTATTATGAGGAATGTTGGTATATAAAGCACTCACATCCAAGGTCACCCAAAACGAACCAGATTTCCATTCTAGTTCCGAAAATTTTTCAATTGTGTCCGGAGTATCTCTTAGATAAGATTCTAATTTAGGTACAAGGGGCTGTAAATAGGTATCAATGTATTCTGACAATTTTGAAGTAAGTGAGTTAATTCCTGAAACAATTGGTCTCCTCTGTGGTCTTATTGCATTCTTGTGAATTTTGGGGAGATGATAAAATATTGCTGTAGTTGGAGTATTGTTCCTCAAATAGATTTCTTCATTTTCATTTACGATACCCATTCCTTTCGCATCGTCCAATAAGTCCTTATATTCACTAATGAATTTAGGAGTGGGGTCTCCTTGTAATTTTTTATACGTTATGGTGTCCTGTAGTAAGTTCATTGCCTCTGCTAGATAATCTTTTTTATCCTGGATCACTATACTCCCTCCCTTATCCGCTTCTCTAATAACTATATTCAGGTCTTCCTCAAGACTCTTTAAAATTAATTCTTCCTTTTTGCTCATATTATCTTTTTTGATCTTATAATTCTTACACATTTTATCTAAATCTTCTTGTACCAAACTTCCAAATACTGGAATTAAATTACCCTTTGAATTGATAGAAAAAAAGGTTGATGGAGGTTTGAATTGAGTGTGCGTCGGTATTTCAATTTTCTCAGTTGTAATCTCTTCTCTTTCCCCTAGATCAATTGGATTTATTAAATCACATAAGATATTGAGAGTTTTCATATCATCTTCATTTAAATTCCCATTTGGATTCTCTTTTTCAATTTGGGAAATCTCACTGTTCAGACTAATTATTCCACTCTTAGTATTCTTAATTTTTTCGAAATGTCTATTTAGTGTAAGTTTCCTAATAAATTTATTCAAATCCACAAATAATTGAAATGAGTTGGGCCCTTTTGTGGGAGCAAAAGATAGGCCTTTTCCCAAAATATCTTCTTCCTGTTTAGACAAAATTCTACTGGAAAGATTATATACTTTCACCCTACCATCTACAAGGTATTACAAGCACTGAAGTGATTTCTACTTTATCATTATTTTTAAGTTTATTTTGAACTAAAGGTTCAAATACGGATTAAATATAAATGAATTATATTGGATTTAAGAAATTTACATTAATGAACTGTATTATTATGTGTTTTTAATGAATTGGTCATATGCTTTGAAGTGATTAATTTTAATAGGGGTAAAATTATTGTGGGCAAAAGACAGGGGTATCCGGAACACGGTCAGACTATTAGTCAGTGCATACAGAGAAGACAATCTCTCAAGAATGAAATCTGCTACTCACAAAACTTGGAGTGCAATAGCGAAATGGCGGATCAGGCCGTAAAGGGTGTGGAGGAGAAAATGGAAGCAGGCACTACTAGGTTAGGAAAAAATAGTAAAACATACCTTTATTTAGACTTTTAAAACATGGTGTTTTCCCAAACAGAGGGCAGACACATAGACAGGGTCAGTCTTACGTGTTTCACGCCCCCTAGTGGTGCTTATTCATAGACTAGTGAGGAGAGACAGAGACAAGCAATTTATACCCAAGGTACAAGCTGATTAACTCTTGTCGCTCCAACTTAATTTAAAATACATATCAAATAGATGTTTAAAAACAACAGATAAAATGAAGATATATAATTGCAGTGAAGGGATGAAATAATACACTTATTTTGAAAATTATTTTACAAATATCTATAGATAAACTGAGTGTATGTTTTTCCAAAGTTTTTCAATGTTATATGGTTTTTTCATTTTTTTTTCTTTTTTTTACATATGTTTTAGTATATGTATTTCAAACAAGTAAGTTAAAATGTCAAAAGATTATGCTAAGAACAACTATTGGCAACATAGGTTGTTTTCATTCAATCCAGCTTTTAATGTCAGTTAATCATGTGATCGCTATGTGAACGAACCAAATTTACTTACGAGAACTCTTTGCTAATAACATATGGTGTTTGTATACATTATACGTCACTCAATCATGTGACCGCAATGCAAACCAATCAGAAATCCAGTTTCAAGGGGGCGTTCCGCCGCCACGTCTTCAAAAGCCGTAGGTTGTCACGTTCTGTAATTGACTCCTCTGATGAAGAAGGGACCAGATGGTCATATACCTTCGAAACTCGTTAGGACTATTTACAGAACGGCTATCCTTATACTTTGATGACAGTGCATCGATTTTCGTATAAAGGACTAACCAAACGATTTAAACTTGGTTTACAATTAATGCTTAATGTAAGCAGGCAATTTTTAGAGTGTGTTGTTTTTGTTATACAAATAAAAGTACAATATTGCACTATTTTTTTTTATTTTTTTTTTTACTGCATGTACTTCGTATCTGTGCACTCCGGAGATTACTCTACCAACTCCAAGCAGCAGAGAAGAGGGGATTTTGGAGACCAGTCGTGGATCATCCTTCTAACTGTGCGGCACTTACCTCATAAGAT
Source organism: Bombina bombina (assembly GCF_027579735.1). Lineage (NCBI taxonomy): Eukaryota > Metazoa > Chordata > Amphibia > Anura > Bombinatoridae > Bombina > Bombina bombina. Next base: position 113,142,023 of record NC_069507.1, read on the forward strand.
TGGGGGTAAGGAAAGTAAGTAGGAACCCCAAAAGGGTCGGCCATTCTTTTCCCTCTTACTCTGGATTTATTGGAGAAACTGTGTTATTATTATTATCAACTTTATTACATGTATTAAAATAACAAATTCTGGTTTCCTCTTGGATTTTGAATAAGACTGTGAAGATATTTAAGGAAGATATTTAAGGAAGCTCTTCATATTTTAAGGAACTTCTTTATATTACAGAAGTTGTTCTAACTTTTTTAACATTTTCTAACATATTAACTTTTTATTCGTTCATTTATATATTCATATTATTTTTATTACCTTCATACCGCATTTTATGTATATGTTTTATATATTGCAGTGTGTCAATTAATGGTGACATAGAATTATTATTTGCACAGTCCTGTGTATCATATATTTACATACTTTTAAAAGAATAGATTTTTACATATATTATTAGATATTTTCCTATTAAGCGCTCTACAAATTCTTGTACTAATATTTTATTTCAGTATTGATTGTACTAGTGAGGGCAGGTACATATCATACTTTTTAGGTAGTAGCTGCTGTGGGGAAATACCACCTGTTTAATTATTGTATTATTAAGATAGTGACTGCCTAGCGCTTTTAACCCCCCCCCCTTTCTTCTAAATTACACACACATATATATATATATATATATATATATATACATACACACTTATATATATATATATATATATATATACACAAACACAGTTTGTGTATATACGCATACTTATTTAGACATGTATTTAAGCATATACAGACCTTTTTTTCGAACACCTGAGACCTCATATCTTTGAGCCATTATAACTATTTAATGCATTTTTAAAAAAATATATTTTTTATTAGTGTTATTACGAGTGTAACTGTACATTTAAATGTATTTTATGATGTGTTTTGTGCAACTTGTTTGTCTAGCGTAACAGTTAACCAGAGCTCTGAAATTGTGCTAACCCGAAGAACGTTACATTTGATTGCGCTAAAGCAAACGCATACTATTTCCTTCACACGCAAAGAGCTGTGGAATACCCCTTATTGCTTGCATGCTATAGTTTGCACGCCACTCGAAATCATACATGTATCAATAAATAATAAAATTACCACATAAAATTGGGATACAAAAATGGGTGCGCTAATGAAAGCTGAGAGAGATATGTGTTACACACTATTGTGTCATATGATAGTGGTGATATGCTAGAGTAATTACAGTATAAATAAGGTGAAAGGAAAATAATAAGTGCATATGTAAATGCATGGAGATAAAGTGTATATAAATGTGAAAAAGGACTATTAGTTTGTATAAACAAGCTGAATAGAAAAGTAAATATACAAGTACATATACAAAACCTGTGTGGTTATATATGAGACAATTTAATTTATATATAACAAATGAAATGACAAAATAAGAAATGAAAAGACAAATATATAAAAGATTCCGGCATCTAGCAAAACATACAATATAGTGAGACTGTTTTACAAATATTCTATTGTATGTTATAAATGTTATCAAGAAGTAGTCAATAACAGGGTAGTATCTTACATACAGAAACTGACTAACAAGTGTAAGCAGTATCAATTAGAAAAAATATTGTGCAAATGTTGTCACAATATTGTAACAATACAATTTAAAAGGCTGATATTACCATAGCAGGGGATTGCTTTTGAATAAAAAACGGCAGGTACAAATTCCTTTTGTTATAGTCTTTCGAGATGCAATAACATCGGATTCTGTTTAAAGTTTGTACATACGTGTAAGCTTTTCAAGCAATGTAATCCGAAGTATTGAGAGGTTTAGTTGATCAGTTTAATGTCTTCCTCTATTGGATGTTTGTATTAGAGAAAGAACTCCTTCTGTAGCTTGCATTCAATCTGCAGATATATTGCAATAAAGGCCATCCGGCTGAAACGCGTAGATTTGCTCACTTTTTTATCCTTTTAATCTGTTTTATCCTTGCAATCCTAAGGAGGACAGGCAATAGGACAGGTGCATTGAGTTATTCTTAGATACTCACGAATGACTCTATGGGGCATATCTATCAAGCTCCATATGGAGCTTGAAGCCCTGTGTTTCTAGCGAGCCTTCAGGCTTGCCAGAAACACCAGTTATGAAGTGGCGACCGCTGCTCCATAACCTGTCCGCCTGCTCTGAGGAGGCGACGGACATCGCTGCAATTCAACCCGATCAAATACGATCAGGTTGATTGACACCCCCTGCTAGCAGCCAATTGGCCGCAAATCTGCAGGGGGTGTCGTTGCACCAGAAGTTCACAAGAGCTGCTGGTGCAATGCTTAATTGCGGAGAGCATATTGCTCTCCGCATTCAGCGAGGTCTGTCGGACATGATCCACATTGTTGGACATGTTTCATCTATACTAAAGACCACATCGATCCACCCGCACTGAAATACACATGGATCTTAGGAGGACTTGGAGTCGATAAAAAGTAATATTCTGACAGTAGGACAGACTCCCCGAATTGCAATATATCTGCAGATTGAATGCGGAGCTCCTGAAGGAGTTCTTTCTCTAATACAAACATTCAATAGAGGAAGACATTAAATCAACTAAACCTCTCAATACTTTGGATTACATTGCTTGAAAAGCTTACACGTATGTACAAACTTTAAACAGAATCCGCTGTTATTGCATCTTGAAAGACTATAACAAAAGGAATTTGTACCTGCTGTTTTTTTCAAAAGCAATCCCCTGCTATGGCAATATGTAAGGGTTAACATGGCCATCTGTCCCTTTAAGCATTTGCCTATTTAAGGTACCTCCTACCTAAAATCCAATGCTGCTTTATTCAGTGCTATGCTGGCTATACCGTGTGCACTCACACCTACCTTAGAGATTACTCTCTTCATCTTTTGATCCAGCCACCTTGCCCCACTGCTAGAAGGAGATTAAACCTACTAACTAACCTGCTCTTTTGTTCTTCTACTCTCCGGTCTAACTTCAGGTGCAGCTACAGAACTCCGGAGTCAGCTGTGACTGTGCGGCACACGCTGCTGCTGATGTCATCAGACACAGCCGACTGCACCTCTCCCTGCCTGCCTGCTCTAACCGCTCACCACGCTCCTGCTACCAGCTTCCAGGAGACTGCAGGGAACAACCCGGTATTTCAGTAAGAGGATATCTGACCAACTCTGAAACATACACTCAGGTCTGATTACCTATTGACTTCCTATCTTTATGTTTTACTGAAATATACCTTAAACAAAGCTTAGTGGTTGTGGCACTATATACTACGCTATCTGTGAATTTAATGTTCATATGTTAAACTGCCATATAATAGTTTGAGTGATTTAACCAGTTTGTATTTGCTCAAAGCTATACTCTTGGCACATATAAATGCACTAGGTTTTCCTGTGAAATCTACTCCAGGAATACCTAGCCAACACATAAACCTTTACCAATCTCATAGGAACACTGTCCTTCTTTAAAGGATTAAAAGAGTTCCTACAAACCGTAACATAATAAAGCAGCCAAGAAAGAGATACAGAAAGGTTTATTTGTTTGAAGAGTTCTGAAGTATTATATTTATTTTATATTTGTCACTATGGAACCGGATCCACTTGGTGACAGAGTTCAAGTATTGTCTGACAGACTAGATGCTCTCTCAGGCTCCTTTCATGAGCTACAAGTTGAGAATCAGGCCTTGAAAGCCTGTCTAAGGGAGGTACTGGCCCCCAAGCCAACCCCTCCGGATCAAACCCCTGAGCCCTTGGTCTCCCCTCCTGAGAAATTCTCTGGAGACAGAGCTCGGTTTAGAGAATTCAGGAATTCATGTTTACTGTTATTTGACCTAAAACCCCGCACTTATCCTACTGAGAGGGTCAGAGTCCTAACGGTCATTTCCTACCTAAGGGGGGAGCCCAGGGCTTGGGCTGACTTGTTTTATGAGAGCCAAGACCCTGTTTTAGGGTCTCTTTCAAGTTTTTTCACTCAGATGGCGGGACTTTATGATGACCCTTTCAAGCAGGTCTCTGCCGAAAATACTCTTAGGGCACTGAAACAAAGGAAAAATCCAGTGGAAAATTACATCACGCTATTCAAAATTTCTGCACGTGATTCCGGTTGGAATGAGGTGTCCCTTAAGACACAATTTCATCTGGGGTTAAGCGAAGAAATAAAAGATGAACTGTCTCGTATTGGAATCCCTGACTCCCTGGAGGAATTTTTCACACTCACTATCAATATTGATAGACGCCTCAGAGAACGTAGGAATGAAAAGGCTGCTAGCCCTAAAAGCTACCTCCCTACTCCGCCTTATCAGGTGAAAGACAGTCCTCAACCCATGGATATTGGGTTTATGAAGGGGCCACTCACTGCTCAGGAAAAAGTTAGAAGAAAGATGCATAGCCTATGCATGTATTGCGCCTCTCCATCCCATGAAGTAAAGGACTGCCCTGTACTTTCTAAAACTATGAAGGGTAGGTTGTTATTATCACATTCTTCTCATGTATTGAAGACAATTAAAAGTGCTTACATCACTATCCCTATTCTTTTACAGTGGGACCACTTCCAGACGTCCACTGAAGCACTCATAGATACTGGCTCATGTAGAAATTTCATTCATCTAGGTTTTGTGAAATCCAATAAAATACCCTTTGTGTGTAAAAGCAATCCAGTCTCTGTGAAGGTTATTGATGGGTCTCTACTTGCTTCTGGGCCTGTACTAAACCAAACTGATCCTATACAGGTAACTGTTAATAATTCTGTAACTAACTCTTGTGTATTTGATGTTATTACCTCCCCTATTTTCGACATCATACTCGGTATGGAATGGTTGTGTCACCATAAACCTATTATAGATTGGGATAACCTCAGCCTTACCTTTCCTATCCCTAACATCTCCCCGTCAACCACTGACATATCTATTCTATGTCATACTGATGTAAATATTCTACCCACTCAGTATGCAGATTATGCCGATGTGTTCGACAAAAAGGAAGCTGAGGTCCTTCCTCCCCACAGGGCTTATGATTGCCCTATTGACTTGCTTCCAGGGGTTTCCATCCCTTACGGCCACATTTACCCACTCTCTAAACCAGAGTTGGACCATTTAAAGAACTATATCGATGACAACCTTAGAAAAGGGTTCATCAGACCTAGTACCTCCCCTGCTGGGGCTGGGATATTCTTTGTTACAAACAAAGACGGTACTTTAAGACCTATCATCGATTACCGAGAATTAAATAAGCGTACACGAAAAAACCGGTACCCCCTTCCCTTAATCCCGGAATTGATAGAAAGATTGAGGGGAGCCACGGTTTTCACAAAGTTGGATCTTCGTGGCGCCTATAATCTGATACGAATGAGAGCTGGATATGAATGGCTCACTGCGTTCCGAACTAGATACGGTCTATTCGAATACACAGTGATGCCATTTGGATTATGCAACGCTCCAGCAACATTCCAATGCCTTATTAATGATCTGTTCAGAGACATCTTGGATGTGTATGTAGTAGTCTATTTGGACGACATTCTCATTTTTTCACAAGACCTAGATCAACATAGACTACATGTTAGGGAAGTCCTTTCCAGATTGAGAACAAATAGCCTGTATGCTAAACTAGAAAAATGCATATTTGAGTCCCAAGATATAACCTTCCTCGGTTATGAGATTTCCCCTAAAGGCATTAAGATGCAAAATGACAAGGTTCAGGCAATTTTAGATTGGCCTACACCCCAAACAAAGAAAGATGTGCAGCGCTTCCTAGGATTTTCAAATTGTTATAGGAAGTTTATACCTGGTTTTGCAGCCCTTACCAAATCTTTGACTGAACTCACTAAACTTAATCAGCAGTTTGTCTGGACCCGTCAGACTCAGTCAGTCTTTGACAATCTCAAGTCTCAATTTACCTCAGCTCCCATTTTACAGTATCCCGATTTGCAAAAACAATTCATACTAGAAGTAGATGCTTCAGATTTCGCCATCGGGGCAATCTTTTCCCAGAGGAAGTCTTTCAAGGATCCTTTACATCCAGTAGCTTTCTTCTCTAGACTCTTACAACCTGCCGAGTTGAATTATCCAGTAGGAGAAAAAGAATTGCTCGCTATAAAGTGCTCATTTGTTCATTGGAAACACCTCTTAGAAGGAGCTAATCAACCTACGGTCATTTCCACAGATCACAAAAATTTGCAGTACCTACAATCGAACCGTACTTTGTCCTCCAGACAAGTGAGATGGAGTCTTTACTTCTCTCATTCCACTATATTATCACTTATAGACCAGGGACCAGAAATGGTAAGGCAGACGCCCTCTCCAGGCAAGCCACCAAACCCCTTCATTCCGCTATCCCAACTACTATCATACCTAGGGATTGCATAGTAGGAATCTTGACAGGTCTTGAACCCATATTCAAAGAAGCCCTTAAAACTGACACTTCTGTTCCTCAACAGGACTTGTTACTTGACTCTACAGGAGTATTACGCAAGGGCCACAAGTTTTATATACCGCTAAACCTTCGTAAGGAAGTATTGAATTCTGTACACCTATCCCCATTAGCTGGGCATATGGGCAGAGATAAAACTATGGATCTACTCACCAGATCGTACTGGTGGCCATCCATGCGGACTGATCTCAGAGAGTATTTGAATCAATGTGTCATATGTGCTACCTCCAAACCCTCTAGACAACTACCTGTTGGTCTTTTACAACCTTTGCCAGTTTCCCATGTTCCATGGGAGACTGTATCTATGGATTTTATAGTTGATCTGCCGACATCCAACAATTATACCACAATTATGGTGGTTACTGACCTATTCTCAAAAATGTCTCATTTCATCCCCACATCCTCGTTACCTACATCTAAAATCTCTTGTGATCTTTTCATACAAAATGTTGTCCGGTTGCATGGTATTCCTCTAACGGTTATCAGTGACCGTGGAACCCAGTTCACCTCCAAATTTTGGAGATCTTTGTGCAAATCTCTCCACATGGAACAGAAACTTACCACCGCTTATCATCCGCAGACTAATGGACAGACGGAGAGAGTGAACCAGTGGCTGGAGCAGTACTTGTGATGTTACTGTGCAAATCAACAGGAGTCATGGGCATCATTTCTCCCTCTAGCAGAGTTCGCGTATAACAACAACATGAATACCTCTACTGGTTTCTCTCCTTTCTTTATTAACTATGGTTTACACCCTCGTTTCATTATACTACCAAAGGTTGAGACACCTTGTCCTGTAGTTAACGATCTGATCAATGATATATCCAGTTTGTTCCCTATGGTCCATGACAACATATTGCAAGCTCAAGCTTATCAAAGCAAGTACTACAACCTCCGCCATAGGACCAGTCCGAAATATACAGTGGGTCAAAAGGTTTGGCTCTCCACGAAAAATTTGAGACTCTCATACCCTAGCAAAAAGTTGGGGAAACTGTTTATTGGTCCTTATCCCATCATACGGATCAGTAATCCCTCTACTGTCACTCTACAGCTCCCATCCAGCTTCAAGGTTCATCCAACGTTTCACGTGTCCTTGGTCAAACCTTGTTCTCTTTCTACACCATGTCTTAATGATCCTGATCCTGTTCCGATATCCTCCTCGGATCAAGAATTCATTGTACATAGCATCCTGGACTCACGTATTCGCAAAGGAGTTTTATTCTATCTCATTCATTGGAAGGGTTATGGACATGAAGAAGATTCCTGGGAACCTGCTTCTCATGTTTCCGCTCCTCGCCTGGTATCCATGTTTCACCGGCGGAACCCGGACCGTCCCAGTACTTGACCCACGTTGTGGTTCTTTGTAGGGGGGGTTCTGTAAGGGTTAACATGGCCATCTGTCCCTTTAAGCATTTGCCTATTTAAGGTACCTCCTACCTAAAATCCAATGCTGCTTTATTCAGTGCTATGCTGGCTATACCGTGTGCACTCACACCTACCTTAGAGATTACTCTCTTCACCTTTTGATCCAGCCGCCTTGCCCCACTGCTAGAAGGAGATTAAACCTACTAACTAACCTGCTCTTTTGTTCTTCTACTCTCCGGTCTAACTTCAGGTGCAGCTACAGAACTCCGGAGTCAGCTGTGACTGTGCGGCACACGCTGCCGCTGACGTCATCAGACACAGCCGACTGCACCTCTCCCTGCCTGCCTGCTCTAACCGCTCACCACGCCCCTGCTACCAGCTTCCAGGAGACTGCAGGGAACAACCCGGTATTTCAGTAAGAGGATATCTGACCAACTCTGAAACATACACTCAGGTCTGATTACCTATTGACTTCCTATCTTTATGTTTTACTGAAATATACCTTAAACAAAGCTTTGTGGTTGTGGCACTATATACTACACTATCTGTGAATTTAATGTTCATATGTTAAACTGCCATATAATAGTTTGAGTGATTTAACCAGTTTGTATTTGCTCAAAGCTATACTCTTGGCACATATAAATGCACTAGGTTTTCCAGTGAAATCTACTCCAGGAATACCTAGCCAACACATAAACCTTTACCAATCTCATAGGAACACTGTCCTTCTTTAAAGGATTAAAAGAGTTCCTACAAACCGTAACACAATATCAGGCTTTTAACTTTTATTGTTACAATATTGTGACAACATTTGCACCATATTTTTTCTAATTGATACTGCTTACACTTCTTTGTTAGTCAGTTTCTGTATGTAAGATACTACCCTGTTATTGACTACTTCTTGATAACATTTATAACATACAATAGAATATTTGTAAAACAGTCTCACTATATTGTATGTTTTGCTAGATGCCGGCATCTTTTTTATATTTGTCTTTTCATTTATTATATTGTCATTTCATTTGTTTTATATAAATTAAATTGTCTCATATATAACCACACAGGTTTTGTATATTTACTTGTCTATTCAACTTGTTTATACAAACTAACGCCTAGATTTAGAGTTCTGCGGCCAAAGGGGTGCGTTAGCTACGCATGCTTTTTTCCCCCCGCACCTTTTAAACAACGCTGGTATTGAGAGTTCTCAGAAGGGCTGCGTTAGGCTCCAAAAAGGGAGCGTAGAGCATAATTTACCGCCACTGCAACTCTCAATACCAGCGATGCTTACGGACGCGGCCAGCTTCAAAAACGTGCTCGTGCACGATTCCCCCATAGGAAACAATGGGTCAGTTTGAGCTGAAAAAAACCTAACACCTGCAAAAAAGCAGCGTTCAGCTCCTAACGCAGCCCCATTGTTTCCTATGGGGAAACACTTCCTAAGTCTGCACCTAACACCCTAACATGTACCCCGAGTCTAAACACCCCTAGCCTTACACTTATTAACCCCTAATCTGCCGCCGCTATCGCTGACCCCTGCATATTATTTTTAACCCCTAATCTGCCGCATCCCTATGTACCCCTAATCTGCTGCCCCTAACACCGCCGACCCCTATATTAGATTTATTAACCCCTAATCTGCCACCCCCAACGTTGCCGCCACCTACCTACAATTATTAACCCCTAATCTGCCGACCGGACCTCACCGCTACTAATAAATGTATTAACCCCTAAAGCTAAGTCTAACTCTAACCCTAACACCCCCCTAAATTAAATATAATTTTATTCTAACGAAATAAAATAATTCTTATTAAATAAATGAATCCTATTTAAAGCTAAATACTTACCTGTAAAATAAACCCTAATATAGCTACAATATAATTATTAATTATATTGTAGCTATTTTAGGATTAATATTTATTTTACAGGCAACTTTGTATTTATTTTAACCAGGTACAATAGCTATTAAATAGTTAATAACTATTTAATAGTTACCTAGTTAAAATAATTACAAAATTACCTGTAAAATAAATCCTAACCTAAGTTACAATTAAACCTAACACTACACTATCAATAAATTAATTAAATAAACTACCTACAATTATCTACAATTAAATCAACTAAACTAAATTACAAAAAAACAAACACTAAATTACAAAAAAAAAACCCACTAAATTACAAAAAATAAAAAAGATTACAAGAATTTTAAACTAATTACACCTACTCTAAGCCCCCTAAAAAAATAACAAAGCCCTCCAAAATAAAAAAATGCCCTACCCTATTCTAAAATAAAAATTGTAAAACTCTTTTACCTTACCAGCCCTTAAAAGGGCCTTTTGCGGGGCATGCCCCAAAGAAAACAGCTCTTTTGCATTTAAATAAACATACAATACCCCCCCAACATTACAACCCACCACCCACATACCCCTAATCTAACCCAAACCCCCCTTAAAAATCCTAACACTAAGCCCCTGAAGATCTTCCTACCTTGTCTTCACCACACCGGGTATCACCAATCCGTCCAGAAGAGGGTCCGAAGTCTTCCTCCTATCCGGCAAGAAGAGGTCCAGAAGAGGCTCCGAAGTTTTCATCCTATCCGGCAAGAAGAGGAGATCCGGACCGGCAAATATCTTCATCCAAGCAGCATCTTCTATCTTCTTCCATCCGGCGCGGAGCGGGACCATCTTGAAGCAGCCGATGCGGATCCATCCTCTTCCAACGACGTCCTAAGTCCGAATGAAGGTTCCTTTAAATGACATCATCCAAGATGGCATCCCTCGAATTCCGATTGGCTGATAGGATTCTATCAGCCAATCGGAATTAAGGTAGGAAAAATCTGACTGGCTGATTGAATCAGCCAATCAGATTCAAGTTCAATCCGATTGGCTGATCCAATCAGCCAATCAGATTGAGCTCGCATTCTATTGGCTGTTCCGATCAGCCAATAGAATGCGAGCTCAATCTGATTGGCTGATTGGATCAGCCAATCGGATTGAACTTGAATCTGATTGGCTGATTCAATCAGCCAATCAGATTTTTCCTACCTTAATTCCGATTGGCTGATAGAATCCTATAAGCCAATTGGAATCCGAGGGACGCCATCTTGGATGACGTCATTTAAAGGAACCTTCATTCGGACTTAGGACGTAGTTGGAAGAGGATGGATCCATGTCGGCTGCTTCAAGATGGTCCCGATCCGTGCCGGATGGAAGAAGATAGAAGATGCCGCTTGGATGAAGATGTTTGCCGGTCCGGATCTCCTCTTCTTGCCGGATAGGATGAAGACTTCGGAGCCTCTTCCGGACCTCTTCTTGCCGGATAGGAGGAAGACTTCGGACCCTCTTCTGGACGGATCAGTGATACCCGGCGTGGTGAAGACAAGGTAGGAAGATCTTCAGGGGCTTAGTGTTAGGGTTTTTAAGTGGGGGTTTGGGTTAGATTAGGGGTTTGTGGGTGGTGGGTTGTAATGTTGGGGGGGGTATTGTATGTTTATTTAAATGCAAAAGAGCTGTTTTCTTTGGGGCATGCCCGCAAAAGGCCCTTTTAAGGGCTGGTAAGGTAAAAGAGCTTTACAATTTTTATTTTAGAATAGGGTAGGGCATTTTTTTTATTTTGGGGGGCTTTGTTATTTTTTTAGGGGGCTTAGAGTAGGTGTAATTAGTTTAAAATTCTTGTAATCTTTTTTTATTTTTTGTAATTTAGTGTTGGTTTTTTTTTGTAATTTATTGTTTTTTTTTTTTTGTAATTTAGTTTAGTTGATTTAATTGTAGATAATTGTAGGTAGTTTATTTAATTAATTTATTGATAGTGTAGTGTTAGGTTTAATTGTAACTTAGGTTAGGATTTATTTTACAGGTAATTTTGTAATTATTTTAACTAGGTAGCTATTATATAGTTATTAACTATTTAATAGCTATTGTACCTGGTTAAAATAAATACAAAGTTGCCTGTAAAATAAAAATAAATCCTAAAATAGCTACAATATAATTATTATTTATATTGTAGCTATATTAGGGTTTATTTTACAGGTAAGTATTTAGATTTAAATAGGATTAATTTATTTAATAAGAATTATTTTATTTCGTTAGATTTAAATTATATTTAACTTAGGGGGTGTTAGGGTTAGAGTTAGACTTAGCTTTAGGGGTTAATACATTTATTAGAGTAGCGGCGAGGTCCGGTCGGCAGATTAGGGGTTAATACTTGAAGTTAGGTGTCGGCGATGTTAGGGAGGGCAGACTAGGGGTTAATACTATTTATTATAGGGTTTGCAAGGCGGGAGTGAGGCAAATTAGGGGTTAATAAATTTATTATAGTAGCGGTGAGGTCTGGTCGGCAGATTAGGGGTTAATAATTGTAGGTAGGTAGCGGCGACGTTGGGGGGGGCAGATTAGGGGGTAATAAATATTATGTAGGGGTCGGCGATGTTAGGGGCAGCATATTAGGGGTACATAGGGATAATGTAGGTTGCGGCGGTGTGCGGTCGGCAGATTAGGGGTTAAAAAAATTTAATGGAGTGGCGGCGATGTGGGGGGGCCTCGTTTTAGGGGTACATAGGTAGTTTATGGGTGTTAGTACTTTAGAGCACAGTAGTTAAGAGCTTTATGAACCGGCGTTAGCCCAGAAAGCTCTTAACTCCTGGCTTTTTTCTGCGGCTGGAGTCTTGTCGTTAGATTTCTAACGCTCACTTCAGCCAAGACTCTAAATACCGGCGTTAGAAAGATCCCATTGAAAAGATAGGATGCGCAAATGGCGTAAGGGGATCTGCGGTATGGAAAAGTCGCGGCTGGAAAGTGAGCGTTAGACCCTTTCCTGACTGACTCTAAATACCAGCGGGCGGCCAAAACCAGCGTTAGGACCCCCTAACGCTGGTTTTGACGGCTAACGCAGAACTCTAAATCTAGGCGAAATAGTCCTTTTTCACATTTATATACACGTTATCTCCACACATTTACACGTATTATTTTCCTTTCACCTTATTTATACTGTAATTAAACTAGCATATCACCACTATCGTGTAACACAATAGTGTGTATCTCTCTCAGCTTTCATTAGCGCACTCATTTTTTGTACTTTTGTTTTTTAGTTACCAGCACGAGGACTGATAACCTTTTTGAGTTTAGCAACGAGAGGGAGTCTACCACTTAGTGTTACATCTCAAATATTCTTTCTTTTTCACATAAAATTGGGGGCCTGCTAAAAATAACGAGGTCACTTTGCAACTAATTGAAAAAATATATAAAATTAGTGAAAATTAAACTGCTATTTCTTGTAATTTAGAAGTGATTAATTTGGGTTGAAATGATAAATAAAGTGACAAAAGAATGAAAAGCGATAATAAGACTGAAAATATAAAGTGTGTATGTAGTGTATGGTGTGAGATGTATGTGTGTAATGAGACTGAAAAAAACTTGTATTTATATGGTCGTGGTTGGAGTGATGATACAAAAATCTATATGTGTACATATATCTAAATCTATGAGTAGAAAAACCTAGTATGAAACATTTTATTTGAAACAACCAGTAATATGCTTTAAAAAGTGTATAAACTATGGCAATGGTGATTAAGGAAAAAAAAAGAATAAAGATTAAAATAAAAGAGATGAGATGAAAATAATTTGCCTTATATTGATCTATAGAACTGAAAGATACAATGGCCTCTAGTTATGAAGCCATCTACTTACCTGCTTTCGCCGGCCCCAATACGCTCGCCTAAGCTCGCCTAAGCTTGCCTCAGATCGCTGCCGCTGACCTGAATATGCTCGCCAAAGTTATCAATAAATCTGTCAAAAAGCCGTGCACCAAGTGCAGGGCGATGAGCAGCGGACTGTGATAGTTATCAATCATCAATCTCGCTGCTCTTCGGCTTTTTTACAGCTTTATTGATACCCCTGTCACTAAGCACTCACACTATACTATACTGTTCTACCTCCTATAACGGTGCCCCCGGAGCCCCCCCGCAACTAAATAAAGTTATTAACCCCTAAACTGCCACTCCTAGACCCCGCCGCAACTATAATAAATATATTAACCCCTAAACCGCCGCTCCCGGACCCCGCCGCAACTATAATAAATATGTTAACCCCTAAACCGCCGCTCCTAGACCCCGCCGCAACTATAATAAATATGTTAACCCCTAAACCGCCGCTCCCAGACCCCGCCACCACCTACATAATACCTATTAACCCCTATCCTGCCCCCCCATACCGCCGCCACCTATAATAAATTTATTAACACCTATCCTGCCCCCCCTACACCACCGCCACTATAATAAAATTATTAACCCCTAAACCTAAGTCTAACACTAGCCCTAACACCCCCTAACTTAAATATTAATTAAATAAATCTAAATAATATTACTCTTATTAACTAAATTAATCCTATTTAAAACTAAATACTTACCTATAAAATAAACCCTAAGATAGCTCCAATGTAATTAATAATTACATTGTAGCTATCTTAGGATTTATATTTATTTTACAAGCAACTTTTTATTTATTTTAACTAGGTACAATAGCTATTAAATAGTTATTAACTATTTACCAGCTACCTAGCTAAAAGAAATACAAAATTACCTGTAAAATAAAAACTAACCTAAGTTACAATTAAACCTAACACTACACTATCATTAAATGAATTAAATAAATTAGCTACCAATACCTACAATTAAATACAATTAAATAAACTAAACTAAATTACCAAAAAAAAACAAACACTAAATTACAGAAAATAAAAAAATATTACAAGAATTTTAAACTAATTACACCTAATCTAAGCCCCCTAATAAAATAAAAATAATATTAATAATAAAAGTCCCTACCCTATTCTACATTACAAAGTAATCAGCTCTTTTATCAGCCCTTAAAATGGCTTTTTTGCGGGGCATTGCCCCAAAGTAATCAGCTCTTTTACCTGTGAAAGAAAATACAACCCACTTTTTCTAACTTTGACCCCCAAAATCTGTTATACATCTACAACCACCAAAAAACACCCATTCTAAATAGTTTCTAAATTTTGTCCCGAGTTTAGAAATACCCAATGTTTACATGTTCTTTGCTTTTTTTGCAAGTTATAGGGCAATAAATACAAGTAGCACTTTGCTATTTCCAAACCACTTTTTTTTTTTCAAAATTAGCGCTAGTTACATTGGAACACTGATATCTTTCAGGAATCCCTGAATATCCCTTGACATGTATATATTTTTATTTAGAAGACATCCCAAAGTATTGATCTAGGCCCATGCCACCATTTCATTGCCAAATGCGATCAAATAAAAAAAAATTGTTGACTTTTTCACATATTTTTTCACAAACTTTAGGTTTCTCGCTGAATTTATTTACAAACAACTTGTGCAATTATGGCATAAATGGTTGTAATTACTTCTCTGGGATCCCCTTTGTTCAGAAATAGCAGACATATATGGCTTTGGCATTGCTTTTTGGTAATTAGAAGGCCGCTAAATGCTGCTGCACACCACACGTGTCTTTACGCCGAGCAGTGAAGGGGTTAATTAGGAAGCTTGTAGGGAGATTTTAGGTTTAATTTTAGCTTTAGTGTAGTGTAGTAGACAACCCAAATTATTGATCTAGGCCCATTTTGGTATATTTCATGCCACCATTTCACCGCCAAATATGATCAAATTAAAAAAAACTGGTACATTTTTCACAATTTTAGGTTTCTCACTGAAATTATTTACAAACAGCTTGTGCAATTATGACACAAATGGTTGTAAAGGCTTCTCTCTAGGATCCCCTTTTTTCAAAAATAGCAGACATATATGGCTTTGGCATTGCTTTTTGGTAATAATGAGGCCGTTAAATGCTGCTGCACACCACACTTGTAATATGCCCAGCAGTTAAGGGGTTAATTAGGTAGCTTGTAGGGTTAATTTTTAGCTTTAGTGTATAGATCAGCCTCCCACCTGACACATTCCACCCCCTGATCCCCCCTGACCCCCCTCAAACAGCTCTCTTCCTTCCCCCACCTCACATTTGTCACCGCCATCTTAAGTACTGGCAGAAAGTCTGCCAATACTGAAATAAAAAGCATTTTTTTTTATTATTATTATTTTTTTCCATACAGTCTGCAGTGATGGATCCCCCCCTTACCCCACAACCTCCCTGATCCCCCATACATCTCTCTAACCCTCCCCCTCTACCTATTTGCCGCCATCTTGGGTACTGGCAGCTGTCTGCCAGTACCCAATTTGCCCCCAAAAATTGTTTTTTTTACTTTTTTATATAAAACATTTGTTTTCTGTAGTGTAGCTGGCCCTTCTCAATAATCTACATCCCTCCCCCTCCCAGATCCCTTACTAAACAACGGAGATCCCCCTTCATCTGCATCTGTCTTTTTTTTTTTCACTTGAGTGCATATTTTGCGTGTGCACGCACACACCACCACACCCCCCCCAGCCGCAACCGCTGACAATGCTATATCAGATTGTGAAGCATCATAAAGCAACATACAGGCTACCCTCCTCCCAGAAGCTGCTCCCACCCACCAACGAATGTGTTACCACCAATAGCCGATGCAGAGAGGGCCACAGAGTGGCCATTCAGGGCTGCCATCAGGGGGTGACAGGGGTGACTCCTGTCAGGGGCCCAATTGGCCAGGGGGGACCATGAGGCAAGAGCTAAAAAAAAAATTTTAAATTTTGGCAGCCACCAGTGGGTAACAGCAGAGTGCTAATTGAGCATGGGAAATGTTATTACAAGGAGTAAAGTATTAGCATTTGAGAGGATTTCTGAGTGTGCACTAAACCACTATGTAGAAAAGAGAGGCAGATGGCAGCACTCCAGAATAAAAGATGTATATTTATTTACATCTACTCCAAAAAAACATAGAACAACAACGTTTCGGGTGTTATCCCTTAATCATGATCCCTTAATCATGATTAAGGGATAACACCCGAAACGTTGTTGTTCTATGTTTTTTTGGAGTAGATGTAAATAAATATACATCTATGCACAGTGTGAGACAGACTTTGTTTGTACAGTGTGTGCCTGAGTCACACGGTGGATCACTTTCATTTGCAGAGGAGGTAAAACTTACTTAGTAAATGTTTTTTATTTCTTTGTGCAATTTCGGATTGTAACTTCAGTGTGGTAGTAGTTGTATGGTGGGGCCAGGGGTCCATAAAAACACATTTTTTTAGCAGCAGTGTATTTATGATTATTTCACAATGCTGCAGAAATTCTATATTTAAAACCATGCAGAAATGTTTCCTTCTCAATGCAAAAATGGTGGGTGCCCTTTTGGCAAATATGCATTTATATATATATATATATATATATATATATATATATATATATATTATATATATATATATATATATATATATATATATATATATATATATATATATATATATATATATATATATATATATATATATGATATATCATTCCAGTTTACTGCCCCTTTATGCAAGGACTTTCCAGATGCAAGGAGGCATTTTATCTAAGATTTTTACATCTGCATAAAATGTTATACTCTTAGATTAAGATTGCTCAGTGTCTGAAATGAGACAGGTTAACTTAAAACTGTTCAGTTTACACTACAGTCAACTTAATTTTGAAATACATACCAACAAGCCTAAATCCTGCATTTAACCAGATCTAATGGTATGAGTACTACAGCTTATGGTTCCACCAAGACCATATAGAGTACAGCATTTTTAATATCCATAAGTACAGCTGACAAATGGGAACATTTGTACACTATATTTGAAGTGGTGCTCTTGGTTGGGGAAAATGGGGAAAAACAAACAAACATATGTCAACCTTTTAAAAGTACTTTCCTTCATCTAGGATGTGTGTATGTCTTTGTGTGTTTTCTGTGGATGTCTCAATGAGGGTGTGTGTATGTATGTCTTTCTGTGTTTTATGTGGTTGTCTCTCTGTGTGTTCTGTGGGTGTATCTGTGTGTGTGTGTGTGTGTGTGTGTGTGTGTGTGTGTATGTATGTCGTTCTGTGTTTTCTGAGGCTGTCTCTGTCTGTGTTTCCTTGGGTGTATGTGCAAGTTTGAGTTTGTGTGTGTGTCCATTGTCTGTTCCTTTTTAGGGCATTTTGACCTTACTACTGATTATTCACATCTTTCTACAGACTTTGAGACTAATGAGACCTTTCTGGAAGTCACCTAATCCACCATTTAACCTTTAAATTATTGTTTTGACAGTTCAGGGCCCTTCCTTTCAGCCACTGCATGCTGTTGTCATCATTTAGTTGGCATCTTCCTTTACAAAAAGATAATCAGAAGTCCATATTTTGTTTTCTAAATCTCCTTTTTTTTACAAAACTGTAGTCTACCTCATTACTTGTCAGGTCAATGTAAACAAGTGCTGGGTGTCTGTGTTTCTTTGGGTGTCTGCTAGAGTGTCTATATGTGAATCCTTATGTGTGAGTGTGTGTGTGTGTGTTTCAGTGTATGAGTGTGTCTGTGTGTTTGTATGTTACTACCTTTACAACATTTCCAAGTTTAAATAGACACTTAAGAATAAAGTGCATATACGTTTTAGTCACTTGGTCAAAATTGAATATGTCAAGGTTGGGGGGGGGGGGCTTGATCAATGGTTAAGTCAGGGGCCCCAAAATTTCTAGTGGAGGCCCTGTGGCCATTTCTGCATTGGTGGGTAAAAATAGGGGATTTCAGTGATGCCTCAATATTGAGGCATCACTACATTCCCTTGTAAGCAGCTGGATGCGATCTTGATCGCTTCCAGCACTTCCAACAACAGAGGACGTGCCAGGTACATCAATTGTAGTTAAAAGGGAGTTTTTCTATGACGTACCTGGTACGTCCTCTGTCATTAAGGTGTTAAACTGGTCATATGAGTGAACATGAAACTGCTGCTCTTCAGTACTTTACTAGGGGCAAGTTGTGTTTTAAGTGTAGGGGCTCATATAGATAACTTGTGATCTTTATCCAATTATTTGCTTTAAGATAGGATCTCTTTTTAATAAAGACCAATCACCTAGATTACGAGTTTTGAGTGCTATAGGGAAATTAACGAATGCAACAAAGTGGCATTATTTAATCCCCTACAGCGCTGCCATTACAAGTTTTAAAAAAACAGGCTTGTGCGGGCGATATGGAGATTTTGAACTCCATACCGCACACAATTTCTTTTGATGTGCTCGTGCACGCTTTCCCCATAGACATCAATGCGGGCGATTGCGGAAACAAAAGCTCTGTAACGCAGCCCCATTGATGTCTATGAAGAGAAAAACAACGAATGTTTAAACCTAACACCCTAATATAAACCTCACGTCTAAACACCCCTAATCTGCTGCCCCCAACATCGCCGACACCTACCGAAATTATTAACCCCTAATCTGCCGCTCCCAATATCGCCACCACCTAAATAAAATTATTAAACCCCTAATCTGCCACTCCCGATATCGCTGCCACTATACTACATTTATTAACCCCTATTCCGCCACACCCCAACAAACATTGCTGCCACTATACTAAAGTTATTAACCCCTTATCTGCCGCACTCCAACATCGCTGCCACTATATTAAAGTTATTAACCCCTATTCCACCGCTCCCCAACATCGCTGCAACTAAATAAAGTTATTAACCCCTAAACCTCTGGCCTCCCACATCACTACCACTAAATAAACCTATTAACCCCTAAACCGCCAGCCCCCCACATCGCAACAACCTACATTAAACTATATTAACCCCTAAACCTAACCCTAACGTAACCCTAACCCTAACACCCCCTAACTTTAACATAATAAAAATAGACCTAAATTAAACAATTATTAACTACGGTAAATAATTCCTATTTATAACTAAATACTTACCTATGAAATAAAACCTAAGATAGCTAAAAGATAACTAATAGTTACATTCAATCTAGCTTAGGTTTTATTTTTATTTCATAGGTAAGTTTGTATTTATTTAACTAGGTAGACTAGTTATTAAATAGTTATTAACTATTTACTAACTACATAGTTAAAATAAATACAAACGTACCTGTGAAATAAAACCTAAGCTGCCTTACACTAAAACCTAACATTACAAATAAATTGCAAACACTAAAATTACTAAAAATAAAAAAACTACCATTACAAAAACAAACAAACCTACCATTACAAAAAAAAAAAATATCCAAAAAATAAAGATTATTCCTATTCTACCCTTTAAAAAAAAACACCCCAAAATAAAAAAGCCTAATCTAGAATAAACTACCAAGGGCCCTTAAAAGTGCCTTTTGGGGGGCCCCTTAAAAGGGCCTTTTTGTAGGGCATTGCCCTAAGTTATAAACAGCTATTTTGCTAAAAAAAACAAACACCCCCTAACACTATACAACAACCCCCCCCAAACTATTAAAGGCACTTAAAAGGGCCTTTTGGGGGGGCCTTAAAAGGGCCTTTTGTAGGGCATTGCCTAAGTTAAACAGCTCTTTTGCTACAAAAAAACACCCCCCTAAAAAAATACATTACACAAAATAACAAACAAATTATTAAAAATAATACTAATTTATTCCTATTCTAATACCCATTTTTAAAAAAAACAACTCAAAATAAAAAACCATGCGGCTAGATTACGAGTTTGGCGATAGAAGCTGTGCGGTGCTAACGGAGCAGTTTATGCTCACCGCTCACTTACAGACAGCGCTGGTATTACAGGTTTTTACAAACCCGTTGTTAACCGCAAAAAAAAATGATCGTAGAGCAAAATTTTGCTCCACATCTCACCTCAATACCAGCGCTGCTTACGTTAGCGGTGAAGCTGGCTGAACGTGCTCGTGCACGATTTCCCCATAGGAATCAATGGGGGAGAGCCGGCTGAAAAAAAAAAAACCTAACACCTGCAAGAAAGCAGCATTTAGCTCCTAACTCAGCCCCATTGATTCCTATGGGGAAAATACATTATGTCTACACCTAATCACCCTAACATGAACCCCGAGTCTAAACACCCCCTAATCTTACACTTATTAACCCCTAATCTGACGCCCTCTGAAATCGCCAACACCGACATTATATTATTAGCCCCTGATCTGCGGCTGCGGACACCGCCCGCCACCTACATTATACTTATGAACCCTAATCTGCTGCCCCCAACATTGCCGACACCTACATTATATTTATTAACACCTAATCTGCCGCCCCCAATGTCGCTGCCACTATATTAAAGTTATTAACCCCTAAACCTAAGTCTAACCCTAACCTTTAACACCTCCTAACTTAAATATAATTTAAATAAATCTAAATAAAATTACTATCATTAACAATTGCCTAGATTACAAGTTTTGTAGGTAAAAACTTGCGTTGGCTAACGAGCCTTTTTTTCAAGCGCACACTTTAAACAACGCTGGTATTACAAGTTTTCTGAATGGCTGCGTTAGCCTCAGAAAAGTGAGCGTTGAGCAAATTTAGCGTCACTTCTACCTGTAATACCAGCGTTGCTTACGATAGCGGTAAGCTGGCTAAAACGTGCTCGTGCACGATTTCCCCATAGGATATAATGGGGCTGATTCGGCTGAAAAAAAAACTAACACCTGCAAAAAAGCAGCGTTCAGCTCTTAACGCAGCCCCATTGTTTCCTATGGGAAAATACTTTTAATGTCTACACCTAACACCCTAACATGAACCCCGAGGCTAAACACCCCTAACCTTACACTTATTAACCTCTGATCTTCCGCCCCCAACATCGTCGCCACCTGCATTATACTATTAACCCCTAATCTGCCGCTCCGGACACCGCCGCCACCTTCATTATCCCTATGAACCCCTAATCTGCTGCCCCTAACATTGCCGACACCTATATTATATTTATTAACCCATAATCTGCCGCCCCCAACGTCGCCGACACCTACCTACAATTATTAACCCCTAATCTGCCGCCCCAAACGTCGCTGCTACTATATTAAATGTATTAACCCCTAAACCTAAGTCTAACCCTAACCCTAACACCTCCTAACTTAAATCTATTTTTAATAAATCTAAATAAAAATTTCTATAATTAAATAAATTATTCCTATGTAAAACTAAATTACTTACCTATAGCATAAACCCTAATATAGCTACAATATAACTAATAGTTACATTGTAGCTATTTTAGGATTTATATTTATTTTACAGGCAACTTTGTATTTATTTTAACTAGGTACAATAGCTATTAAATTGTTAACAACTTATTTAATAGCTACCTAGTTAAAATAATTACAAAATTACCTGTAAAATAAATCCTAACCTAAAAATACAAATACACCTAACACTGCACTATCAATAAATTAATTATATAAATTAAATACAATTATCTAAAATAAAATACAATTAAATAAACTAAAACTATATTACAAAAACAAACAAACACTAAATTACAAAAAATAAAAAATATTACAAGAAGTTTAATCTAATTACACCTAATCTAAGCCCCCCTAATAAAATAGAAAAGCCCCCCAAAATAATAAAATTCCCTATCCTAAACTAGATTACAAAGTAATCAGCTCTTTTATCAGCCCTTAAAAGGGATTTTTGCGGGGCATTGCCCAAAAGTAATCAGCTCTTTTAACCTGTAAAAAAAAGAAATACAATACCCCCCCAACATTACAACCCACCACCCACACACCCCTACTCTAAAACCCACCCGATACCCCCTTAAAAAAACCTAACACTACCCCATTGAAGATCACCCTACCTTGAGCCGTGTTCACCCAGCCGGGCACCGATGGGGGCAGAAGAGGACATCGGACCGGCAGAAGTCTTCATCCTATCCAGGCGGAAGAGGACATCCACACCGGCAGAAGTCTTCATCCAGGCGGCATCTCCTATCTTCATCCTTCTGGAGCAGAGCGGAGCCATCTTCTATCCAGCCGACGCGGAGCCATCCTCTTCAATCGAAGTCCTAACGAAGAATGAAGGTTCCTTTAAATGACGTCATACAAGATAGGATTCTATCAGCCAATTGGAATTAAGGTAGGAAAAATCAGATTGATCGGATTGAACTTCAATCCGATTGGCTGATTAAATCAACCAATCGGATTTGTGTGGGTGGTGGGTTGTAATGTTGGGGGGGGGTATTGTTTTTTCTTTTTTTTACAGGTAAAAGAGCTGATTACTTTGGGGCAATGGCCCCGCAAAAAGCCATTTTAAAGGGCTGGTAAAAGAGCTGATTACTTTGTAATTTAGTTTAGGATAGGGAATTTTATTATTTTGGGGGGCTTTTTTTATTTTATTAGGGGGCTTAGATTAGGTGTAATTAGATTAAACTTCTTGTAATATTTTTTTATTTTTTTGTAATTTAGTGTTTGTTTTTTTGTAATATAGTTTAGTTTTATTTAATTGTTTTTTATTTTATATAATTGTAGTTAATTTATTTAATTTATTGATAGTGTAGTATTAGGTGTATTTGTAACTTAGGTTAGGATTTATTTTACATGTAATTTTGTAATTATTTTAACTAGGTAGCTATTAAATAGTTATTAACTATTTAATAGCTATTGTACCTAGTTAAAATAAATACAAAGTTGCCTGTAAAATAAATATAAATCCTAAAAAAGCTACAATGTAACTATTAGTTATATTGTAGCTATATTAGGGTTTATTTTATAGGTAAGTATTTAGATTTAAATATGATTAATTTATTTAATTATAGTAATTTTATTTAGATTTATTTAAATTATATTTAACTTAGGGGTGTGTTAGGGTTAGACTTAGGTTTAGGGGTTAATAACTTTATTATAGTAGCGGCGATGTTGGGGACGGGAGATTAGGGGTTAATAATTGTAGGTAGGTGGCGGCGACATTGGGGGGGGCAGATTAGGGGTTAATAAAATTTACTATAGTGTTTACGAGGTGGGAGTGCGGCGGTTTATGGGGTTAATACATTTATTATAGTGGCGGCGATGTCCGGTCGGCAGATTAGGGGTTAAAAAGTATAGGTAGGTGACGGCGACGTTGGGGGCGGCAGATTAGGGGTTAATAAATATAATGTAGGTGTCGGCGATGTTATTGGCAGCAGATTAGGGGTTCATAGGTATAATGTAGGTGGGCGGCGATGTCCGGCTCGGCAGATTAGGGTTTAAAAATATTTATTTAGTGTTTGCAAGGGGGGGGGGCCTTGGTTTAGGGTTAATAGGTAGTTTATGGGTGTTAGTGTACTTTGTAGTACTTTAGTTAAGAGCTTTATGTTCTGGCGTTAGCCCATAAAAACTCTTAACTACTGACTTTTATATGCAGGTAGGAGTCTTGGAGGTAGAGGCTGTACCGCTCACTTCTTCCAAGACTTGTAATACAGCGTTAGCCAAATCCCATTAAAGAGATAGGATCCGCAATTGACGTAAGGGGATTTGCAGTATGGAAAAAGTCGCGGAAAAAATGTGAGCGGTAAAACCCTTTCCTACCTGACTCGTAATACCAGCGGGCGTTTAAAAAGCAGCGTTAGGAACCCCTTAACGCTGCTTCTAAAAGCTAACACAGAACTTGTAATGTAGCCGAAATTTATTCTATTTAAAACTAAATAACTTACTCTATAAAATAAAGAGAGCTAAGATATAGCTAAGATATAACTAATAGTTACAGTGGTATCTAGCTTAGGGGTTTATTTTTATTTTACAAGCAAGTTTGAAAAATTAATCTAACCAGACCGTGAGTGGAAAAGTCTGTCTCATGTGCGGGACTTTTCTCATAAGGATTGAGGTAGAAAATTGTGAGTAGATTATTTGAAGGGGGATTTTACAACTACCATCAAGTCACACTTTTCATCAATTCAAACATCTCACTTTGAGAAGATAATGTGATGTGACCAGTTAATGGTTAAATACATTTGATTTGCGTTCATACTTTGGCTTAGGGTAATTCAGCAGCTAGTACTGTTACAATTATTTATTTATTAGTTGTTTTTTTTAAAGGATTGAAAATAAGAATACAGGATCTCTTTATTTTAGACATTAATTGAGGAAACAATGAACTTATGTAAATACAAATAGATTTTTACTTTGTCAATTAGAATTGAAAAATCAGATTGTTTGTCTCCATGACCTGATTTGTATTAATGATATCCAATCCTCAATGAATATTTTACTGATTTTGATGTTGGTGCTAGAACCTCAAGCCAGGGTTTGTCACAGCATGGTATGTCTCATATTAATTTACCTTTGTCTTACAAACCTGGACATAACATTACATAATACATTCACATTGTTAGATATATATATGGATACTCTTATTATCTTTTCTGGTTATTTTAAAATAAGAATCACGAATCAAAGTTGGGATTACATTGTAATACGAATCTAAAATTATGAGTATTTGAGGATATCCCTTCTATTCTTGATATCTTCATTTTTTATTTTTTTTTTATAAATATTTTTATTGAGGTTGTGAAAGGCGTTACATAAGATACTCACACAGACGCAAGAAAAACAATATAATAAAACATACACTCATAGTCTATGGACATAACAACATTGCAGTAAAATTTAAACTCCAGACATGTAATCCCAGAATTTTTTTTTTTTTTGACAAAATGTAAACACTGTGGGGGGTACTTATCAAGCCGTCAACCTCAAATTCGCTGGAATTCCGCAGCGTATTTGTGGTGAGGCTGATTCGCCTTAGTTATCAAGCCCTGCTGCCCGGCAAAAGTAGAATTTTGTGACGTAAGCTTCGATCCGCCGGGACTCAGTCCGACACAGATCGATTCTTACATCACTCCAGATGTTCCGCACACAAGTGCGGGCACAATCTGACTACTTTTGCTAGTTATCAAAAAAACTAGCAGGTACGCTCGGCACTTTTCCGGCCCAGCGTACCTGGTTTTCAAACCGCCGCCCTGGAGGCGGCGGATCCCATAGGAATCAATGGGAGTCTGACCATATCGAAAGTTCATGTTCGCTGCTGCCAGATATCCCATTGATTCCTATGGGAAACGTCTGCACCTAACACCCTAACATGTACCCTGAGTCTAAACACCCCTAATCTGCTCCCCCTACACCGCCGCAATGAAATAAATGTCTTACCCCCTAAACCGTTGCTCCCTGAGCCCACCGCAAGCTACATTATACATATTAACCCCTAATCTGTCCCCCCCTACACCGCCTCAACTAAATAAAGTTATTAACCCCTAAACCGCCGCTCCCGGAGCCCACCGCCACTCTAATAAACTGTTTAACCCCTAAACCGCCGCTCCCGGACACCGCCGCCACCTACATTATACCTATTAACCCCTATCCTGCCCCCCCTATACCGCCGCCCTCTATAATAAATTTATTAACCCCTATCCTGCCGATCCCGGACCCCGCCGCAACTAAATAAATAGTTTAACCCCTAAACCGCCACTCCCGGACCCCGCCGCAACCTATCTTAAACTTATTAACCCCTAATCTGCCCCCCTCTACAACCGTCGCCACCTATAATACATTTATCAACCCCTATCCTGCCCCCCCCTAACAACCGCCGCAACTCTAATAAAATTATTAACCCCTAAACCTAAGTCTAACACTAACCCTAACACCCCCTAACTTAAATATCTAATTAAATACATCTAAATAATATTTCTCTTATTAACTAACTTAATCCTATTTAAAACTAAATACTTACCTTTAAAAAAAAAACCTAATATAGCTACAATATAAATAATAATTATATTGTAGCTATCTTAGGATTTATTTTTATTTTACAGGCAACTTTCAATTTATTTTAGCTAGGTACAATAGCTATTAAACAGTTATTAACTATTTAATAGCTACCTAGCTAAAATAAAGAGAAATTAACCTGTAAAATAAATCCTAACCTAAGTTACAATTACACCTAACACTACAATATACTTTAATAAATGAATCCTATTTAAAACTAAATACTTACCTGTAAAATAAACCCTAAGGCCTAGATTTAGAGTTTGGCATTAGCCGTGAAAACCAGCTTTAGAGGCTCCTAACGCTGGTTTTAGGCTACCTCCGGTATTTGGAGTCACTCAAAAAAGGGTCTAACGCTCACTTTTCAGCCGCGACTTTTCCATACCGCAGATCCCCTTACGTAAATTGCGTATCCTATCTTTTCAATGGGATTTTTTCTAACTCCGGTATTTAGAGTCATGTCTGAAGTGAGCGTTAGAAAATCTAACGACAAAACTCCCAGCCGCAGGAAAAAAGTCAGTAGTTAAGAGCTTTCTGGGCTAATGCCGGTTTATAAAGCTCTTAACTACTGTACTCTAAAGTACACTAACACCCATAAACTACCTATGTACCCCTAAACCGAGGTCCCCCCACATCGCCGCAAACTCGATAAATTTTTTTAACCCCTAATCTGCCGACCGCCAACTACGTTATCCTTATGTACCCCTAATCTGCTGCCCCTAACACCGCCGACCCCTATATTATATTTATTAACCCCTAATCTGCCCCCCTCAACGTCGCCTCCACCTGCCTACACTTATTAACCCCAAATCTGCCGAGCGGACCGCACCGCTACTATAATAAAGTTATTAACCCCTAATCCGCCTCACTAACCCTATAATAAATAGTATTAACCCCTAATCTGCCTCCCTAACATCGCCGACACCTACTTCAATTATTAACCCCTAATCTGCTGACCCGGAGCTCACCGCTATTCTAATAAATGTATTAACCCCTAAAGCTAAGTCTAACCCTAAACACTAACACCCCCCTAAATTAATATAATTTTAATCTAACGAAATTAATTAACTCTTATTAAATAAATATTCTATTTAAAGCTAAATACTTACCTGTAAAATAAATCCTAATATAGCTACAATATAAATTATAATTATATTGTAGCTATTTTAGGATTAATATTTATTTTACAGGCAACTTTGTAATTATTTTAACCTTGTACAATAGCTATTAAATAGTTAAGAACTATTTAATAGCTACCTAGTTAAAATAATTACAAAATTACCTGTAAAATAAATCCTAACCTAAGTTACAATTAAACCTAACACTATACTATCATTAAATTAATTAAATAAAATACCTATAATTACCTACAATTAAACCTAACACTACACTATCAATACATTAATTAAATACAATATCTACAAATAACTACAATGAAATAAACTAACTAAAGTACAAAAAATAAAAAAGAACTAAGTTACAAAAAATAAAAAAATATTTACAAACATAAGAAAAATATTACAAACAATTTTAAACTAATTACACCTACTCTAAGCCCCCTAATAAAATAACAAAGACCCCCAAAATAAAAAAATGCCCTACCCTATTCTAAATTACTAAAGTTCAAAGCTCTTTTACCTTACCAGCCCTGAACAGCGCCCTTTGCGGGGCATGCCCCAAGAAGTTCAGCTCTTTTGCCTGTAAAAAAAAACATACAATACCCCCCCCCCCCCAACATTACAACATGATCGGAACAGCCAATAAAATGCAAGCTCAATCTGATTGGCTGATTGGATCAGCCAATCGGATTGAACTTGATTCTGATTGGCTGATTCCATCAGCCAGTCAGAATATTCCTACCTTTAATTCCGATTGGCTGATAGAATCCTATCAGCCAATCGGAATTCGAGGGACGCCATCTTGGATGACGTCCATAAAGGAACCGTCATTCTTTCAGTGGGACGTTGCCAGGAAGAAGGATGGGTCCGCGGTGGAGGTCTTCAGGATTGAGCCGGTCGTCATCGGATGAAGATAGAAGATGCCGCTTGGATCAAGATGGTTTGCCGGTCCAGATCCGCCTCTTCTTCCCGGATAGGATGAAGACTTTGGAGCCTCTTCTGGACCTCTTTCAGCCACCGGATGATGGATCGCCAGCCCCCCGCTGGGTTGGATGAAGATTTGGAGCCAGGACAGATCGGTGATACCTGGTGAGGTGAAGACAAGGTAGGGATGATCTTCAGGGGCTTAGTGTTAGGTTTATTTAAGGGGGGTTTGGGTTAGATTAGGGGTATGTGGGGTGGTGGGTTGTAATGTTGGGGGGGGTATTGTATGTTTTTTTTTACAGGCAAAAGAGCTGAAATTCTTGGGGCATGCCCCGCAAAGGGCCCTGTTCAGGGCTGGTAAGGTAAAAGAGCTTTGAACTTAGTAATTTAGAATAGGGTAGGGCAATTTTTTTATTTTGGGGGTCTTTGTTTATTTTATTTTGGGGGCTTAGAGTAGGTGTAATTAGTTTAAAATTGTTGTAATATTTTTCTTATGTTTGTAAATATTTTTTTATTTTTTGTAACTTAGTTAGTTTATTTCATTGTAGTTATTTGTAGATATTGTATTTAATTAATGTATTGATAGTGTAGTGTTAGGTTTAATTGTAGGTAATTATAGGTATTTTATTTAATTAATTTAATGATAGTATAGTGTTAGGTTTAATTGTAACTTAGGTTAGGATTTATTTTACAGGTAATTTTGTAATTATTTTAACTAGGTAGCTATTAAATAGTTCTTAACTATTTAATAGCTATTGTACATGGTTAAAATAATTACAAAGTTGCCTGTAAAATAAATATTAATCCTAAAATAGCTATAATATATTATAATTTATATTGTAGCTATATTAGGATTTATTTTACAGGTAAGTATTTAGCTTTAAATAGGAATAATTTATTTAATAAGAGATAATTAATTTCGTTAGATGTAAATTATATTTAACTTAGGGGGGTGTTAGTGTTAGGGTTAGACTTAGCTTTAGGGGTTAATACATTTATTAGAATAGCGGTGAGCTCCAGTCAGCAGATTAGGGGTTAATAATTGAAGTTAGGTGTCGGCGATGTTAGGGAGGGCAGATTAGGGGTTAATACTATTTATTATAGGGTTAGTGA
The DNA here is from genome assembly GCF_027579735.1 of Bombina bombina. Lineage (NCBI taxonomy): Eukaryota > Metazoa > Chordata > Amphibia > Anura > Bombinatoridae > Bombina > Bombina bombina. The sequence goes on from NC_069507.1 coordinate 113,171,539, forward strand.
GGCGGATTAGGGGGTTAATAACTTTATTATAGTAGCGCACAGGTCCGCTTGGCAGATTAGGGGTTAATAAGTGTAGGCAGGTGGAGGCAACGTTGTGGGGGGCAGATTAGGGGTTAATAAATATAATATAGGGGTCGGCGATGTTAGGGCAGCAGATTAGGGTACATAGGGATAATGTAAGTAGCGGCGGTTTATGGAGCGGCAGATTAGGGGTTAATAATAATATGCAGGGGTCAGCGATAGCGGGGGGCGGCAGATTAGGGGTTAATAAGTGTAAGGTTAGGGGTGTTTAGGACTCGGGGTACATGTTAGAGTGTTAGGTGCAGACGTAGGAAGTGTTTCCGCATAGCAAACAATGGGGCTGCGTTAGGAGCTGAACGCGGCTTTTTTGCAGGGTTTTTTTTCAGCTCAAACAGCCCCATTGTTTTCTATGGGGGAATCGTGCATGAGCACGTTTTTGAGGCTGGCCGCTTGCGTAAGCAACTCTGGTATCGAGAGTTGAACGCTGCGTTAAATATGCTCTATGCTCCTTTTTTGGAGCCGAACGCAGCCTTTATGTGGACTCTCAATACCAGAGTTATTTTTTATGGTGCGGCCAGAAAAAAGCCGGCGTTAGCTTTTCGGGTCGTTACTGACAAAACTCTAAATCTAGCCGTAAGATAGCTACAATGTAATTAATAATTACATTGTAGCTATTTTAGGATTTATATTTATTTTACAGGTAACTTTGTATTTATTTTAGCTAGTTAGAATAGTTATTAAATAGTTATTAACTATTTAATAACTACCTAGCTAAAAGAAATACAAAATTACCTGTAAAATAAATCCTAACCTAAGTTACAATTTAAACCTAACACTACACTATAATTAAATTAATTTACTATATTACCTACAAATAACTACAATTAAATACAATTCAATAAACTAACTAAAGTACAAAAAAAAAAGCTAAGTTACAAAAAATAAAAAACAAATAAGTTACAAACATTTAAAAAATATTACAACAATTTTAAGCTACTTACACCTAATCTAAGCCCCCTAATAAAATAACAAAGCCCCCCAAAATAAAAAAATTCCCTACCCTATTCTACATTAAAAAAGTAAACAGCTCTTTTGCCTTACCAGCCCTTAAAAGGGCCTTTTGCGGGGCATGCCCCAAATAAAACAGCTCTTTTGCCTGTAAAAGAAAAATACAACCCCCCAACATTAAAACCCACCACCCACATACCCCTAATCTAACCCAAACCCCCCTTAAATATCTGATTGGGTAGAACAGTGTAGTTAGTGTGAGTGCTTAGTGACAGGGGTATCAATAAAGCTGTGAAAAAGCCGAAGAGCAGCGAGATCGGATGAGTGATAACTATCACAATCGCTGCTCATCGCCCCGTACTTGGTGCGCGGCTTTTTGACAGCTTTTTTTATAACTTAGGCGAACGTATTCAGGTCCGCGGCGGCGATGGTAGGCGAGCTTAGGCGGGCGTATTGGCAAAGGCAGGTAAAGTAGACGCCTTGATAAGTACCCCTCTGTGCCTGTATAGGTTATAACTCAAACTATTATTCTACCAACCTGGAAGATGATAAATTACTTTGCAATATGGATCTAATAGATGAAAGTGGTAATCTGAAGGACTACCAACTAGTATGTCTGTTGTGATTTCATGGATGGTTTAATGGGACCTCATTTTTTGTGTTACATGGTAAAAGGAATAGACCCCGCATTGCTTTGACAAATATGTATTAGTTATCTCGGAAGTATGGAGCAAGGGGGGGTTAGCTTGTTTAATTTTTGGGGGGAGGGGAAATACAGCGGGCCAGAGCCGCTCGAAGTAGAGGAAAAAAGGGGGGGAGCGGAGGTTAGTTAAGATACGTAGACTGGTAACTACTTTTGGGCCTTTAAACTATGTAGGTGCATAGGTAAGCTAGTATATTTCCTTATCAGAGTAAGGTACATTCTATATGTTGATGGAGGGCTGAAGAAGTAATAGGAAAACAACTAAGGGGCTACCCTTGTCAGAGCAGTCCATAGCAGGGCCAATAGAAGGAACTGACTATTTTGATGCTTACTAGGTATAAGAAGTTTGCTATATGAAGATAAGGGAGGGAAACACTGTTGTATGCATGTACGGGTTATTGACAACTGCCCATCTTCAATATGTTAGGGGCATACATCATAGAGTTAGCTAGAGAAAACTATAGTCAGGCTTCAAATGAAGTCATTATCATAAAATGCTGTACCAAGATGAAAATGCAGTACCATGTGTAGTTAGAGTCCTGAGTATTGCATGAGACTACTTATAAAAAACAAGTTTACTAGGTAACATTTAAGGAGCCATGACAAAACTTAACATAAAAAACTTTAACATAAAATTCTATGGCTTGATTGAAAAAGCAGTGCTGCATATATTTGAGACATGGAGTGCTGCATGATGTAAAGATGGATAGATTGCACAACAGAACTGCTGATAGAAATAAGTTTCCCAACTAACATGTAATGAAGTACATACTGTGGAGGTTTACATTACGGATTATTAGATTGTTAAAGGTAAACCCCTATTTCTTCTATTCACATTCGTGCAGTTTTATTTGTACCTATAAAGTCCATAGTGACTAATAGTCTCTGATACTTAAAGGGCCACTGTAAGTAAATATTTTCTATTCCTGTTACTAACTAACTACCCCAAATATGCTTTTTATCAATAGCATTTCATTAACATATCTCTACCGTATATGAGAAATCTTGTCTGCAAATTTAATTGTTTTCCAAACCCACTCCATGATTATCCTTTGCTCTGTACCAATCCGTTTACAATACCTAGGTTTCAAAATGGGTGCTTTGAACACAAAGTTATTGGTTTAAGTATTTTGAACATGCAGTGCTGAAAATAGTGGGCAGGATAATGTGACATCAACGGCGAATAAGAAGAATATAACTTTTAGAATGTTATGAGACTTCGTTTTGGAGAAAATATAGGTCAGTAGGTTTTAATTAATGTTTATTAACTTTAATATGGTTAGTTGTTTAGCTTAAAAATTAAAACAGAAAGTAATCCTTTAAATAATTAAATAAAACAGTGTTGAACTAACCTGAACCTTGGCCGCTTTAAAACGATATGTGCTGCTTAACCGTAGACTACATTATGAGCTATATGCTCAATGGAAAGAATGGTGCGGCTACGTAGTAACAGGTAAGTATGACAGCAAGTGACCCTTCTCTAGTAAGCGTAAGGGGCACAGAACATAACAACCACAAGTTCCTAGTAGTCGAGACCTGTGGCCCAATTCTCAGTATCCTGAAGATAAAAAGGTACCAACCTTGGTTGAGAGCATATAGAAAAGGGAAAACAAAGGGTTAAAGCGTTTAGACAGTTTGTACATTGAGTTACACTGGTCGCTTAGTAGTAGCTTGTGGGGGTTCGGCCAGCAGTGAGCCTCCTGTTACATGAAACAAGTAATATAATATGACCTAGTATCCAGCATGTAGTTTAAATCTGTATTTAGTGGACTTAAACCGACGTTTATTAATTTCTGTTCTGGTAGCTATAAATTTATATTTAGAGAGCAGAGATAAGGCCAACCTTAATTCCCCTATCTAGTGATTTGTGATGAAGTTAATGATAGAAGGTTCTAAGGGAGAAATGCTTAGAGAAGCGACATGTATAGGGGATGACCAGTAATACCAGCTTTAAATCTAATACAAAAAGTCTTCCATAAATAGGAATATATAAGTGAGGAGAAAAGGTAATAGGAAGCCCTTGCCTATGTATAAACCTTGATAAAAACAGGCAATTATGAGGTTATTAAGCTGTGAAACTTGTAACTTACTAACACCAATCAATAATGGGACTATGCTGTACTATGAAACAAAACAGTGTGAAACATTAAGGGAACTGTAGTATTAACATAAAGGTTTAAGTAATTGGCATTTCATTATAGGGATTAGCTGTCCCTATATAATAATTAGGTATAACACCCTAGCCACAGACCATGGACTTAGAATTATATTCAGACTCATCCCATCTGGCATCTTTTGTGATGATCTGGGGGCGGTAGAGAGCGGCAGCCTGCAGCTAGGTCACGGCCATAGGAAAATGACTGAAAAGTACCTTGCTAGTTATAAATTTGAAGCAGTTCCAAGAGCTCTCATATGGAAGCCAGTAACTTGCGTTGCTGAGAGAGAGGTATAACCGTCATGTGGGTGATCCAGCTGGCTTCGACTCACATAGGATTGTCTCGTGTTTCAAAATGTAGCACCTTCTCATCTGATGTAGGTAGTCGCTCCGCCGGTCTCAGACTGCCTCCGGCTTATGCTACGATTAGCCTCGCTCTCTCCCTTTTGCACTCCCGTCTATCGCAGGAGCAAATTGTTCTCACTGCTCGGTCAGCAAGGAAACATCCTGCTCCAAATCCGGATTGCCTTAGTGTCACAATGTGCAGAGGTTCAGCAGATGATGCCAGGGGCCGCAAGTTGTCATTCCTGAGAACAGCAGCTAGCTCTATCGTGTGTGCTGGGGGGGTCACGATCTGCTGTGATAGCTGGGTAAAGTGATTGTCCATTCGTCACCAAGGTCCTTAAGAGTGAAAGCAGTATGTCCTCCATTTCTCACTTACAGGACCCTGTAGTAGTTGGCAGGAGAAGGGAGGTGGGGGAATACTTCAAAGTGTTAATGTTCACTTCGTTGCGTGATTGCTAGTGGTCTGTACCATGTGGTCTTTTGGTTGAAGGCTGTATAGGCCCTGAGGAGCGATGCCAGACGATTACCATCCTCACCTCACTATTTCCCTTTGGATGTGATCAGTAGGCTTTATCTATATTAGGTGGGAATTTTAGGGCAATAACTCCGAATTTTTGGTGCTCTTTCTGATGTTTCTTATCATGGGAGCTCTATAGTTTGCGGCCATCCTGTTACAATTATATTTAATATTGCTGGTATGCTTGAGTTATATATATCATAATTGCAAACACATTTCTAAAATATCTTCACTGCTGTTTCATAACTGATAATATTATTATGTTTGGGATTTTATATATTTTATTCATCTGTGTATTGTATTGTGTGCATAATAATATAGAATCGTTGAGGTTGCACTCAGTTTTTTCAAAGCTTATTCATTAGTCTTTAGTGGTAATTTTTACTTCAAAACACACACAGACACACATATATATATATATTTATATATATATTATTGTTATATTCTTTATTTATAATAGCGCCAACAAATTCAGAAGCGCTGCCCATGGGTACAAAGATAAAAGTACAACAGAGAAACAATGCAATAAAAGACAAAATGTTACAGACAAATACCAAGGGAATTGAGGCCCTGTTGTCCATGGGAACTTACAATCTAGATGGGTAGGAGGATGGGAAATAGGAGGTTGGGGGACTGCAAATATGAGAATGATATTAGTGAGGAGATAGATGAGGGCAACTGTTAGGTAAGTTTAAATTCATTTTTTACTGAGTCGGGTATAAGCTTCCCTGAACAAAAAGGTCTTAAGGGAACGTTTAAAGGAGGAGGTTAGGGGAAAGTCTGACAGCTCAAGGAAGTGTGTTCCAGAGGGTTTGGGTGCCGCACGAGAGAAGTCCTGTAGTCTAGCATGAGAGGAGGTGATGGTAGAGGACACAAGGAGCAGGTCATTGATGGATCTTAGGGGGCAGGCTGGAGTATATTTGATGATGAATGAGGACAGGTATGGTGGTGCAGGCATTGGTGAGGGCTTTGTAGGCCCAGGGTGAGAATTTTGAATTTAACTCTGCTGTGAATGGTGAGCCAGTGAAAGGGACTCACAGAGAGGTGCAGCAGCAATAGAGCATAGAGAGAGGTGGATTAGCCTGGCAGATGCATTTAGGATGGATTGAAGGTTGAAGAGGCGGGAGAGAGGGAGACCAAGTTAGTAGGTTATTACAGTAAGTCAAGTCGGGAAATTACCAGAAGTGGATTAGCTGTTTAGTAAGTTTCAGCGCTCTGAAATGGATGAATATTGGAGATAATGTGTAGGTGGTTGTGGCAGGATGCAGAGAGCAATTGGATGTGGGGACATGAAGGACAGATTTGAGTTCAAGTGTGACTCCAAGGCAGCAGACTTGGGGGTGATCGGGAGAAAGTGGTGCCACCAACAGTGACAGAAAAATTAGAAACTGGAATAGAGTTAGAGAGGGGGATTAGAAGTAGTTCGGTTTTGGACATTTTTATTTTTATTTTTAGGTGGTGAGAGGCCATCCAGGAGGAAATGCCAAATAAGCAAGTTGCTGATGTGAGAATTGACAGAAGGAGAGAGTGCAGGTTGGATAGGTAGATCTGGGTATCATCAGCATAGAGGTGATAGTTGAAGCTATAGCTGTTGATATGTTTACCCAGTGAAGAAGTGTAAATAGAGAAGAGTAGAGGGCCCAGGACAGAGCCTTTGACATACTCCAACAGACAGAGTCAATAGAGAGGAGGAGTCGGCAGCAGCAAAAGAGACAGAGAAGGATTTGTTAGAGAGATAAGAGTGAATCCAGGGGAGGGCAGTGTCACAGAGCCCAAGAGAACTGAGAGTCCATAGGGGAAGGGGATTGTCAACCGTGTTCAAAGGCAGCAGAGAGGAACAAGGTAAGAATGAGTATAGAGTAGTAGCCTTTGTTTTTAGCAGAAAGGAGATAGTTAGTAACCTCAGTGAGGGCAGTCTCAGTTGAGTGTTGGGGACAGAAGCCCGATTGCAGGGGGTCGAGCAATGAGTTGGAGGTCAGGAAGTGGGTTGGCAATCGAAAAACTATCTTTTCAAGGATTTTTTAAGCTAGCAGAGCAGTTGATATGGGGCAGTAGTTTGCAGAGAGTTAGGGTCAAGGGACGTTTTTTTTGAGGATGGGGGGACCTTTGCATGTTTGAAGGAGGCAGGGAATGAGCCTGTAGAAAGGGATAGGCTGAATATGTGAGTAAGAGCTGGAGTGAGGGTGGGAGGCAGAGAAGACATTAAATGTAAAGGAATAGAGTCAAGTGGGCAGGTGTGAGGAAGACAATAGGGAACCCACTTCACTTTCAGTGGTTGGGAGATGGGTGCAGAGAATGGCAGAGGGGGTGACTGGGAGCGAGGTTGGGAGATTGCAGACTTGTGTTAGGATGTTTCTTCGGATGGTAAGTGTTTATTGTAAAAGTAGTCAGCCAGGTCTAGGAGGGGTGGTGCAGGTGGGTAGAGGAGAGAGTTGAAAATGGAGAAGAGTCTTTTAGGGTTTGAGAAGTGAGTGTATATAAGAGAAGAGAAGTAGGTTATGCTTAGCTAACTGAAGGGCAGAGGTGTAAGGGTAAAGAATGAACTTATAGTGCATGAAATCAGGTTCAGAGTGGGATTTCCTCCAGGCACGTTCAGAAGTGCAGGAGCATTTTTGTAGGTGGTGTGTTTGCTGGGAGTCAAAGGGCTGGAGCTGACGACGTGGGGCTTTGTGAAGTTGGGGAGGAGTGAGAGTGTCAAGTGCAGAAGAGAGAGTATTGTTATAGTGGGTTGTAGCAAGGTAAGGGCAGGATATCGTGGAAGTGTGGGGGAGGTGTATTTGAATAAGGTCGGAGAGTTATGGATGGTCCACAGTGTGCAGATTTCAACAGGTGCGGGGGCGAGGGGGAGAAGTAGGTTTAGCCTGAATATTATTATTAAAGGTGAGCTGATGGTGGTCTGAGATGGAAAATGGGTGACAGGCAACACCAGAGAGAGAGCAGAGATAGGAGAATACCAGATCAATAGAGTGTCCATCGTGGTGGGTAGGGAATAGAGTGGATTGTGAGAAGTCAAAGGAGTTAGTGAGTGAGAGAAGTTTAGAGGCAGCAGGGGCAGATGGGTTGTCAATGGGGATGTTGAAGTCACACAAAATGATATATATTTTATTTTATTTTTTTGTTTTCTTTTTTACAACAATAAAATATTTCAATTGTTGGCCAGTGATAGACCAGGCTTACAGATATTAAATATTAACTCTTGTAATTGTGTTTTCTTGTATTCTTTCCATCTTGTTTTTTTATACTGTTGTTTTGTTTTCTTTTATTATGCTATTTATTTTGCCATGCTATTTCTGTGCTATACAAATATTGTATTAATATGGTTACATTTTATTGTGAATCTTTGCTAAGTGTATAACGGATCATTGTGGATTGACACAGAATATCTCTAAAAGGCATCACCATAATTATTTAAAGGCATATTTGGGCTGATATATACATATGTACACATATATTTTTTTGCATTTGGGCATTGGTTTTTTAAGGCAGTATATAATCACTAAGGCCTAGATTTGGAGTTCGGCGGTAGCCGTCAAAACCAGCGTTAGAGGCTCCTAACGCTGGTTTTGGGCGCCCGCTGGGTATTTGGAGTCAGTGATTAAAGGGTCTAACGCTCACTTTTCAGCTGCGAACTTTTTCCATACGCAGATCCCCCTACGCCATTTGCGTAGCCTATCTTTCAATGGGATCTTTCTAACGCTGGTATTTAGAGTCGTTTCTGAAGTGAGCGTTAGAGCTCTAACGACAAGATTCCAGCCGCCTGAAAATAGCAGGAGTTAAGAGCTTTCGGCTAACGCCGTTTATAAAGCTCTTAACTACTGTTACCCTAAAGTACACTAAACACCCATAACTACCCTATGTACCCCTAAACCGAGGTCCCCCCCACACCGCCGCCACTCGACTTAAATTTTTAACCCCTAATCTGCCGACCGCCACCTACGTTATACTTATGTACCCCTAATCTGCTGCCCCTAACCCCGCCGACCCTCTTATATATTTCTTAACCCCTAACTTGCCCCCCACAACGTCGCCGCAAGCTACTTTAAATAATTAACCCTAATCTTCCGACCGCAAATCGCCGCACCTACGTTATCCCTATTGTACCCCCTAAACTGCTACCCCTAACACCGCCGACCCCTATATTATATTTATTAACCCCTAATCTGCCCCCTCAACGTCGCGACACCTGCCTACACTTATTAACTCCTAATCTGCAGAGCGGACCTGAGCGCTACTATAATAAAGTTATTAACCCCCTAATCCGCCTCACTAACCCTATCATAAATAGTATTATACCCCTAATCTGCCCTCCTAACATCGCCGACACCTACCTTCAATTATTAACCCCTAATCTTCCGATCGGAGCTCACCGCTATTCTAATAAATGTATTAACCCCTAAAGCTAAGTCTAACCCTAACACTAACACCCCCCTAACTTAAATATAATTTACATCTAACGAAATAAATTAACTCTTATTAAATAAATTAATCCTATTTAAAGCTAAATACTTACCTGTAAATTAAACCCTAATATAGCTACAATATAAATTATAATTATATTATAGCTATTTTAGGATTAATATTTATTTTACAGGTAAATTTGTAATTATTTTAACTAGGTAACTATTAAATAGTTCTTAACTATTTAATAGCTATTGTACCTAGTTAAAATAAATACAAATTTACCTGTAAAATAAATCCTAACCTAAGATATAATTAAACCTAACACTACCCTATCAATAAAATAATTAAATAAACTACCTACAATTACCTACAATTAACCTAACACTACACTATCAATAAATTAAGTAAACACAATTGCTACAAATAAATACAACATTAAATAAACACTCCTAAAGTACAAAAAATAAAAAGAACTAAGTTACAGAAAATAAAAAAATATTTACAAACATAAGAAAAATATTACAACAATTTTAAACTAATTACACCTACTCTAAGCCCCCTAATAAAATAACAAAGCCCCCCAAATAAAAAATTCCCTACCCTATTCTAAATTAAAAAGTTACAAGCTCTTTTACCTTACCAGCCCTGAAACAGGGCCCTTGCGGGGCATGCCCCAAGAAGTTCAGCTCTTTTGCCTGTAAAAAAAACATACAATACCCCCCCCCAACATTACAACCCTCCACCCACATACCCCTAATCTAACCCAAACCCCCCTTAAATTAAAACCTAACCACCTAATCCCCTGAAGATCTTCCTACCTTGTCTTCACCATCCAGGTATCACCGATCCGTCCTGGCTCCAAGATCTTCATCCAACCCAAAGCGGGGGTTGGCGATCCATAATCCGGTGCTGAAGAGGTCCAGAAGAGGCTCCAAAGTCTTCCTCCTATCCGGCAAGAAGAGGACATCCGGACCGGCAAACATCTTCTCCAAGCGGCATCTTCGATCTTCTTCCATCCGGTGCGGAGCGGGTCCATCTTGAAGCAGGCGACGCGGATCCATCCTCTTCTTCCGATGTCTCCCGACTAATGAACGGTTCCTTTAAGGGACGTCATCCAAGATGCGTCCCTCGAATTCCGATGGCTGATAGGATTCTATCAGCCAATCGGAATTAAGGTAGGAATTTTCTGATTGGCTGATGGAATCAGCCAATCAGAATCTTGTTCAATCCGATTGGCCGATCCAATCTGCCCAATCAGATTGAGCTCGCATTCTATTGGCTGATCGAACAGCCAATAGAATGCGAGCTCAATCTGATTGGCTGATTGGATCAGCCAATCGGATTGAACTTGATTCTGATTGGCTGATTCCATCAGCCAATCAGAAAATTCCTACCTTAATTCCGATTGGCTGATAGAATCCTATCAGCCAATCGGAATTCGAGGGACGCCATCTTGGATGACGTCCCTTAAAGGAACCGTCATTAGTCGGGAGACATCGGAAGAAGAGGATGGATCCGCGTCGCCTGCTTCAAGATGGACCCGCTCCGCACCGGATGGAAGAAGATCGAAGATGCCGCTTGGAGAAGATGTTTGCCGGTCCGGATGTCCTCTTCTTGCCGGATAGGAGGAAGACTTTGGAGCCTCTTCTGGACCTCTTCAGCACCGGATTATGGATCGCCAACCCCCGCTGGGTTGGATGAAGATCTTGGAGCCAGGACGGATCGGTGATACCTGGATGGTGAAGACAAGGTAGGAAGATCTTCAGGGGATTAGTGTTAGGTTTATTTAAGGGGGGTTTGGGTTAGATTAGGGGTATGTGGGTGGTGGGTTGTAATGTTGGGGGGGGTATTGTATGTTTTTTTTTACAGGCAAAAGAGCTGAAATTCTTGGGGCATGCCCCGCAAAGGGCCCTGTTCAGGGCTGGTAAGGTAAAAGAGCTTGTAACTTTTTTAATTTAGAATAGGGTAGGGAATTTTTTATTTTGGGGGGCTTTGTTATTTTATTAGGGGGCTTAGAGTAGGTGTAATTAGTTTAAAATTGTTGTAATATTTTTCTTATGTTTGTAAATATTTTTTTATTTTCTGTAACTTAGTTCTTTTTTATTTTTTGTACTTTAGATAGTTTATTTAATTGTATTTATTTGTAGCAATTGTGTTTAATTAATTTATTGATAGTGTAGTGTTAGGTTAATTGTAGGTAATTGTAGGTAGTTTATATAATTATTTTATTGATAGGGTAGTGTTAGGTTTATTATATCTTAGGTTAGGATTTATTTTACAGGTAAATTTGTATTATTTTAACTAGGTAACTATTAAATAGTTCTTAACTATTTAATAGCTATTGTACCTGGTTAAAATAATTACAAAGTTGCCTGTAAAATAAATATTAATCCTAAATAGCTATAATATAATTATAATTTATATTGTAGCTATATTAGGGTTTATTTTACAGGTAAGTATTTAGCTTTAAATAGGAATAATTTATTTAATAAGAGTTAATTTATTTCGTTAGATGTAAATTATATTTAAGTTAGGGGGGTGTTATGTGTTAGGGTTAGACTTAGCTTTAGGGGTTAATACATATATTAGAATAGCGGGTGAGCTCGGTCGTCAGATTAGGGGTTAATAATTGAAGTTAGGTGTCGGCGATGTTAGGGAGGGCAGATTAGGGGTTATAACTATTTATGATAGGGTTAGTGAGGCGGATTAGGGGTTAATAACTTTATTATAGTAGCGCTCAGGTCCGCTCGGCAGATTAGGGGGTTAATAAGTGTAGGCATGTGGAGGCGACGTTGTGGGGGCAGGTTAGGGGTTAATAAATATAATATAGGGGTCTGCGGGTGTTAGGGCAGCAGATTAGGGGTACATAGGGAAAACGTTGGTTGCGGCGGTGTACGGAGCGGCAGATTAGGGTGTTAATAATAATATGCAGGGGTCAGCGATAGCGGGGGCGGCAGATTAGGGGTTAATAAGTGTAATGCTAGGGGTGTTTAGACTCGGAGTACATGTTAGAGTGTTAGGTGCAGACGTAGGAAGTGTTTCCCCCATAGGAAACAATGGGGCTGCGTTAGGAGCTGAACGCTGCTTTTTTGCAGGTGTTAGGTTTTTTTTCAGCTCAAACAGCCCCATTGTTTCCTATGGGAGAATCGTGCACGAGCACGTTTTTGATGCCGGCCGCGTCCGTAAGCAACTCTGGTATTGAGAGTTTGCATTTGCGGTAAAAATGCTCTACGCTCCTTTTTTGGAGCCTAACGTAGCATTTGTTTGAACTCTCGATACCAGAGTTAAATTTATGGTGCGGCCAGAAAAAAACCTGCGGAGCGTTAACAGCCCTTTTTACCCGCCGAACTCCAAATCTAGGCCTATTTGTCTGTGATTAGTGCAAGAACATGGATTTGGATAACACAATATTATCAAGTTCTCTGTATGATGCTGAGGCTAGGAGGGAGCTGTTCCAACGGGTCTTTTCCTCTGAACGTTCTGAGGGTTTTAGTCCAGGCATGGAGTCTCAGTTTAAGGCATTAGAAAAATTGCTAATCTCTGATTTAAGGCTCACATGGGACATTGAAGCATTTGAGCAGTATGTTGAACATGACCGGGTTCCAAGGGGGCTGAGAATTAACAAGTTCCCCACCTTTGAAATTGAGAATCAGGATATCATTCTAGAATGGAATGATGCTCTATCTGAGTGCTCTTTAAAATTATTGAAAATTCTGATCGATGTAAACAGCTCAAAAGAATTAACATCAAAGAAAGATTGGAGGATATAGAGAAAGAACTTAAGAAATTTGAAACACATGAAAAATTTCTGGAACATAAGAAAGTGATGAAAGAGCATGTGGACAAATTGGATTCCATATTGGCCGAAAGAAAAGGAGAAAAGTTCCATAGGGACAGGATGGACTATGAAAATAATAGAGTCTATCAGTGGCCTACATTTCAAAGGAAAGCTTGGAAAAATAATCCCAATCGTGGCAGAATGAAGGGTGAAAAAAAGGAAAGAAAATGATAAAAATGAGAAAGATAAAGGACTAAAACCTATCTTGAAAAATAAGAACAAGAAGAAAGTTGTGTTCGCGTCCACTGATGCTGATACCTCAGATCAAGAATCAGCTACTTCTTCTTCCTTATCTTCTTCTCCCTCTTCTGTCTCTTCTGTGTCCTCTTTTTCTTCTCTTTCTCTGCAGGTCAGTACAGATGAAGATGCTGGGGAAGCCTGTCCTAAAGATTCCAAAAAAGAGGCAAAAAAGGAGGTGTCCCAGAAAAAAGACAAGAAGGAACGTGTCCCTTTAGGAGGGTCAGAAGATCAAAGAACAAGAAGAAAAAAGAAATAAGGATAAAGAATTTGGGACTCTCTAGACTAAATATGATAAATTTGTCTAAACATGTTCTGACTGAGGATCAAACAAATCTATTGAGCAGAGGTTTGGGATTTGCCCCAAGTAGAGAATTTTTTCCATTTAATACTCTAATTGATATCAATAGATTTGTGAGAAAACTCACTCTTAAAATATTTTTTGAATTGCAACCTGCCCCTAATAATAGTAATGTTGAAAATGTTGGTTTAGACATGGGTAACACCAGTAATGTTTTGAACCAAAATGATGTATCATTTAAGGATGCCCTGCACATTGGGAATCCTGATCGATTTACAAGAGGGCTGTGATAATACATCTGAGCGATCACAGCCCCAAGGCCCAAGAAAAACAGGCTCTGATTTCTATCCAATACAATTTAGGGGCAATGCAATTAATACCTTTCAAAAATGTGTTGAGAAGAAATTACTTGAGTTAGCAGTGTCTAAGAAACCTGGTAAGAAAAATTTAAAATTATGTGAAAGATTGGCTTTGGAGTCTCTCCAGAGTAATCAGGAAATAGTGATTAGAAACTCCGATAAGGGAGGAAATATTGTTATTCTTAACAAAGAAGATTACTTTGGAGAGGCTTTACGCCAACTAAGTGACACTTGTACCTATAGGTTGCTTAATGGTAATCCTACGGTCAGCTTTAAAAGGGAATTACTTATGCTTTTGGATGATGGTATTCATCTTGGTGTTTTCAAAGAGGAAGACTTGTCATATTTAGTTCCAGATTTTCCGGTGACACCCTTATTTCATTATTTACCCCAAAGTTCATAAAAAATCCTGAGCGGCCCACCTGGTAGGCCCATAGTGTCGGGCATTGGGTCCTTACTTGAGCCATTATCTGAATGGTTAGACTCCATCTACAACCTTTAGTTAAGAATCTGTATAGCTATCTAAGAGACTCAGCTCATCTTTTAGATTGTTTAAAAACATAGAGTGGGAAAATACATACTCTTGGGCAGTTGTGGATATTGCTTCACTCTATACCTGTATACCCCACACATTAGGTATTAGGGCAGTAAGGTTTTTTTTTGACAAATTCACAGCATATAACAATGAGGTGAAGATGTTTATCTGTTCAATATTAGAGTTTGTCTTAACTCACAATTTTTTGATGTTTAACGAGAACTATTACTTACAATGCTGTGGAACAGCGATGGGGCGAAATTTGCCCCCTGTTTCGCAAATTTGTATGTTGGTCATTGGGAATTAAACTTTTTATATAATTCTGACAATTCCAAAAACACCAAGAACATAATCTTTTATAAAAGATTCATTGACGATTTGATTTTTATTATTGATGAACCTTTGAATAGGATATCTTTTGATCTTTTTCTTGGTTTCCTGAATGGTAATGATATGTGTTTAACCTTTATTGGTGGTCACAGTTGTACTAATATTGACTTCTTGGATGTGACATTGGAGGGGGATGTGGAGAACAAGCAAATAGTGTCCAGAACATTCAGAAAGCCAACTGCTGGTAACACTATATTGCATGCTAGTTCATGCCATCCTCCACACCTCATCCGTGCCATTCCAAGGGGACAATTTATTAGATTACGACGCAATACAGAAATAGATTAAATCTATCAACAACAATCTGATGAGCTAATTGAAAGATTGTCAGCTAGAGGCTATAATAAGAACAGATTGTTAGATACTAGAAGAGAAGTTGGTACAATGAATCTGGTTGATAGTGGAATTAAAAAACCTGGCAATACTTTTGAGGGCAAAAATAGTATTCACTACTGAATACACAGCACAATTCCTCAAATAGTTAAAATTTTGAAAAAACATTTGCCAATTTTGGCAAATGATAATGTTTTACAAAAATATATTGAAAACTGCAGGTTTGTGTCTAAAAAAAACGGTCACCTTAGCATCCAAATTGGCTCCTAGTTGTGTAACTAATACTCTTAGACGTAGGGGTGTCAACTGGTTAAACAGAAAAGGAAACTTTAGATGTGGTATGAGAACATGTCTGACTTGTGACATGATGGAAGTCACTAACAGATTTAGATCCTCAGTGGATAATTGAATTTATGATATTTTGTTCTATGCCAATTGCAAGACAACATTTGCAGTTTATATGCTGGAATGTAAACATTGTAATATTCAATACGTTGGAAAAACGACAAGAGAGGTCAATACTAGAATTAGGGAGCATGTCAATGATGTGAAAAATTACAATAAAGATTCTGTGGTGGCTAGACACTTTAATCTCTTTCATTTCACCAATAAGGGTGATTTCTCTGTGAGAATCATTGATGTAGCTAATACACCTATTAGAGGGGGTAACAGGTATAAGATATTGGACAGAAAAGAACTATTTTGGATATATAAACTTAAATCTAGAACCCCAATGGGTTTGAATCTTGAGTGGGATATTAGCTACTTTGTCTAAGATGTTAGCTGCCCCTTTAAATATTTATGTCTCTTATTAGAACCATGGGACATATATGACACACACATTCGGCACTCTTCTTGTGAAACAATAACCAAACATGACAAAGTTTTGGGTACAAAAGGCCGCAGCCCGCATTTATTAAACAAACAAGTGTTTACAAATAACACAACCACCTAACCAATGTGGTTACAAAAAACTCTGGGGTGCTATCCATCATCCACCACACGTGCCTTCCACTGGCTGTTGCCAGGCACGCCCCCTTTTCTTAAACTCTCCCCATCGTCCGATGAGGTACCATACCACATAAAACTCGCCTGATAAGGCCAGCACCCGCCCTTAGCTGCGACTTCCAAATTCTTAAAACAGGGAGGGAGGGAGCTTTTCCCGCTTCACAAGGGAACTGATGCTGGCTTCCGCCTCACAACCCTCAATATTTATACTCGCTCCTCCTCCTCAAAATTCTGCCTAGCAACCCACTGCTATTGGCCTGTAGTGTGGTCACATGCCCCTGCTCTCAATTCATTCCTTCCGGGGCTTCTTTGACACACACATTCGGCACTCTTCTTGTGAAACAATAACCAAACATGACAAAGTTTTGGGTACAAAAGGCCGCAGCCCGCATTTATTAAACAAACAAGTGTTTACAAATAACACAACCACCTAACCAATGTGGTTACAAAAAACTCTGGGGTGCTGTCCATCATCCACCACACGTGCCTTCCACTGGCTGTTGCCAGGCACGCCCCCTTTTCTTAAACTCTCCCCATCGTCCGATGAGGTACCATTACCACATAAAACTCGCCTGATAAGGCCAGCACCCGCCACAGACCGACCTACCGTCGGACACCGCCCAACCGGGCTAAGGCCTTCTGTACCCCTTCTTTTAGGTTAAAATTAAATAAGTGCAACCCCACTTCATTGAGATGCACCCCATCCTTAATAAAAAAGCATCTGCCTGATTCCCCTTCGAATTCAACATGGCGAATGCCAAAACCCCCCAACTGAGCAACAAAACCTGATAGAGTCCTGTTAACCTTTCTTCTGGATAAATCCAGCCTCCTGACATCCCAAGCTGAGCGCCATTCCAACCTTGTCTCAATTTCTGACCACACAATTAACACCTTCGGGAACAAAACCTTCAACCTACGCATGCCACCCTTCAACTGGTCAATCAAATCTTTTTGAGCCATAAACCCTAAGTCATTTCCTCCAGCGTGTAACACCAAAATGTCAGGAGGCTTGTACAGCCTGGCAAACTTACTCACTGTACTCACTCCCCCATCCCATTTGAGACCTCTTACCCCAAACCACTTTACCCCAACCTGTTCCCGAGGAAGACCCAACTGGATTCCTCCTTCCTTTGTTGCTGCAGCTTTTCTCGCCCAGTAAATGAAAGAATGTCCAACTATCCAACACTGAACTGGACCTGTTAAGAAAAACAAAACTATACTATCATGTTAGGTCGAACATAACGTTTAAAACACCCCGACTTCCACCTTCCCACCTTTTTCACAACTTCCTCACTCAAACCCAATTCATGCACCTCAGTTGCCGCGCCTATTCTAAACGAATGGCCTCCAAAGTCTTTTGGGTCCACCCCAGCCACGGACAAAGCCCTTTTAAGTACCGCCCCAAACTGATATTTTGACAATGCTCCTCCATCCTCGTGCCTCAAAAGAGGGCCCTCACCACTAGGCCTGATCCTAAGATAATCCACCAGTGAACCTACCGGGAAACAAACACCCCCGATAGCAAATAACTTGATTAAGCGGCCCATACCCTCCTGATCTGTCTTAGATTTTCTAAGCCAAATGGACACTTCCTCCCTTGATATCACCACATCACTAAACCCGATACCGCCATTGTCCTTTCTATTAGCCCCAACCAATTCCAACACTCTAAAAGCCCCGAAAAAGGCTAAAACAAAAGCCACCCGGAACAAGAAATACTCAAACTTAGAATTGCACACCTCCTCCAAAGCCCCAACTACCTTTAATAGTAAACCAAATACAAGTGGACGTCTTTTGTCCCCCCTAGCTCCACCTCTACAAACACCTCTCACCGCCAATTTTACCCAAAACTCCTTTGTTAAATCGACCCATCCCATCAGCTTAAACAGAAAGGCTAACGCCGCCACCTGACGATTCACCATGGATTTTGACATCTTCGCCTCTTTCCATTCCTGCACCCAATCAACCAAGTACCACACCCAATCCTCTTTTGACAGCCTGATCCCATCCCTGTGCAGTCTACAAAACCACCGTTTCCATACTGGCACGTAAGCTCTTAACGTACTCTGGGCTAAAGCCCCTCTCGCCAATTTCAATCCTTTAAGAAGTCCATCTGCCACAAAGCCCTTGGGCATTCTTCCCCATCCAACTTCGCCTCCGGGGCTGCTTCCCGAAACTTCTGCCACTGCAACCGGGAAAGAGAGTCAGCAATCACATTTTGCTTCCCGGGTACATGCACCGCCCGAAAAAACACATTCCCCCCTCAAGCATTCCAGGACAAACACTCGGAGAAGCCAAATCACCGGCCTCGACTTCGCTGTCAACTTATTAATCGCAAATACCACTCCCAGATTGTCAGAGTGGAAAGTCACCTTCCTATCCCTCAGCTCACCATTCCAAACCATCACAGCCACCACCAACGGAAACAATTCTAGAAACACCAAGTTCTTGGTTAGACCTTGTTCCTTCCATTCCTCAGGCCATGTATCCACGCACCATCTGCCATCAAAATATGCCCCAAAGCCATGTGCTCCTGAAGCATCTGTGTATAGGTGCAACATCTCATCAGATACCGGCCCCTCCTGAATGAGCGATCGCCCATTGAACTCCTCCAGAAAAATCAACCACACTCTTAGATCCTCCTTCAATTCCTTTGAAAGCCGGATCCTGTGGTGTGGTTCCTTCACCCCAACTGTAGCCAATGCCAGGCGCCTTCCAAAAACCCTTCCAACTGGGATCACCCGACAGGCAAAATTAAGCTTGCCCAGTAGCGATTGCACTTCTCGCAACGACACTTTCCCCTTCCCAAGCATCCCAGTTATGACCTTTCTCAGATCTACCACCTTTTCCCAAGGTAACGAGCACTCCATCAAGACTGAGTCAATCTGGATCCCCAGAAAACTCAACTTAGTCACCGGCCCTTCCGTCTTTCCTGGTGCAATCGGAATCCCGAATTGCTCAGCCACTTCAACAAATGTTTTCAACAACATTTCACAAACTCCAGAACCAGCTTCCCCCACAAACAGGTAATCATCCAAATAATGGACCATCGATGACCTGCCCGCCTTTTTCTTCACCACCCATTCCACAAATGTACTAAATTTTTCGAAATACGCACAGGATATGGAGCATCCCATGGGTAAACACAGATCAACGAAAAATTCCCCTTGAAATTGGCAACCCAATAAATGATGACACACCGGATGGACTGGTAAAAGCCGAAAGGCTGCCTCCACGTCCACCTTTGCCAACAATGCTCCAATCCCCGCTCTCCTGACCACACTCACCGCCTTATCAAATGAAGCGTAACGTACTGCCGTCAAAGACGGGTCAATCCCATCGTTAACAGACGCGCCCTTAGGATGAGACAGGTGGTGAATCATTCTAAATTGTCCCTCCGTCTTCTTTGGGACCACCCCAAGTGGGGACACCCTCAAATTCGGGAATGGAGGGTCCTTGAAGGGGCCCGCCATTCTCCCCAGTGCCACCTCCTTTTCACAATTTAACTTGAACCACCTCTGGGAATTGCTCAGCCGATTTTAAATTCCCAGGAACTCCCGATCCCTTTGAACCCTCGAACGGGATACGAAATCCAGAACTGAAGCCCGTCAGTAACAGCTCCGCATCCCCCGCTCTACCCTTTGTCTTACCGTATTGTCTTAGCCACGGGGCCATCTCTCTTACCCTCACCGGGGTCCGAGCCCATAGCAGCACCCTCACCTCCTTTTCCATTCCCTTTTCCTTTCCGGAAACATTTTGCCCCAGAGTGCGCACCTCCGCATCCTGAGCACTCGTGCTTGTATTTGCACGCCCCTCCGAACCTACACACCCCTTCATTAAACTGGAAGCAGAGGCCTTTTTTAATTGCCACCGATGTGGCCCCCACGGTCATTCCACTAGCCCCCGTTCCTCCACTCCAAAAGGACTGCCCCCTCAAAGGAGTCATTAACTCCAACCACACCCCCATCTCCCTGTCATCCCACCGCATCTCTGGTCGTACCGCCAGCCTCTGGCGGAACTGTTCATCGTACCGCCACCAGGCAAGACCCCCATATGTCCTCTGAGCCCCTGATATTTCATCAAAATAGCAAAACATAGTCGAGCTCTGCTCTGGGAATTTCTCCCCGATCACGCTGGCTAGTATGCAAAAGGCCCTCGTCCAGTTTGAAAAAGTTTTAGGTAATTTCCTCCACTTTTTCTTTCTCTCCTCCTCTTCCTTTTTGCCCTGTTCCCCTTTTGGATCTTCCTTTATCTCAATAAAGTGGTCCAACGGCAACAATGAAAAGATCTCTACAAACTCTCGTTTCCATATCTTTTCTTTAACCTCTTTACTCAGATGGATCCCAAGTGGTCCAACTGAGCACAAGCAAGGCCTACGCAAGGCTTGATCCGCCACAATTAACACTTCACCGCTTGTAACCGGCACCGACCCTCCTTTATCTACCCCACTCCCCGAAGGGGTTCCAACCACCGGTACACTAACCTCCTTCACTGCCGGTACCCATGCTCCCGCTGCTGTCCCCACATCACCCCCAACTTTCCTTTTGTCTTCTAATTGAGCCACCAGCTCCTTCAGACCTTTCATCACCGTCTCATACACTCCCCCCGACTCTTCTTTTTCTTTCCCCCCCTGCAGGGAACCCGCCGTCTCACCTGGCGGCCTTGACACAGGCCCCTGCACCACTATTGTATCCTCTCTTCTCCTTTCCGCCCTGTCACCTGCAGATCTTCTCCCCCTATCATCAATGTTATAAGACATAGAGATTTCCCTCCTACGTGTATGTTCTCGATCTCTATCCCACCTGCCCCATGTGGGGGACGTATGCCTTTCCCGCTCCCTGTAGTCTATCCTTGGCGTCCGAGATCTCTCCCTCCGCCGTGCCCCTCTGCTCCTGCTCCTGTCCCTTCTGCTCTGTCCACCTGAACCTCCACCTGATCTCTGTGGAGAATGATTAACATGATGTCTCTGCCTCCTAGTGTCTTCCTTCTCTCTTCCCCTGCCCCTCTCTCGTTCTTCCCTCATTCCCCCAATTTGTCCCTCACTCTGATTTACTTGTCCCCCCCCCAGGCACCAGAGAATTGAGCAGCTGCATTAAAGTAGCCATCTATCCTACCTGTGCCGAACTCTCCGGTTCCGTCTGCTGTCCCAATTGCAATTCTTCACCAGCGAAGTCACTGTAAGATTCATTCATCCACAGGACGTCCTCCTCCAGCTCCTGTAATGAAGACTGCACTGCAGGCAACCCCGGCCTTTCCACCGGGACGCTGTCCGACTCCTCCGGTTCTGAAACACAATCATTAACTTCCAAATTATTCCTTTTCTCAGTCCTTTTACCCCCACTCCTGTTCTCCCTGCCCCTCTCTGTCTCTGTACCCCTATTCTCCCCATCCCCCCTACCCCCTGTAACCCTATCCCTTTCCCTTATATCCTGTACCAAAACCTCAATGGCCTCTCCAATCCCACTTGATATTCCCCCTGCACTATGCCTGCCAGCCCTGTTCGCCTCAGCTCCCCTTTCTCCACCTACCTCTTTTCCCTTTTTTCCTCTCCCCTTAGCTTGCCCCTTCCCAATACCTCCTCTTCCCCTGCCCAAACAACGTCCACTATTCTCCCTCATGTTCCCTCCAATTCCTCCGCTGCCACACGCAGCACCTACAATTTCCTTATCCCTCCCCTCACTGCTCCCTAAGTTTACACCTGTTCCTCCAATGCCCCTACCGCTTCTCTCATTCCCACTCATCCCCTCCCCCCCTCTCCTTCTATTCACACTAGCCCCCTCAAAGACCGAGCCACCCCCCCTCTCAGCCCCCTGTTTACTTATACCGCTCCTGGCGACTGCCACCGCACCCTCCCTGCTCCCCGAACAAACCTCATGCGTCACCATTACTCCCCCCTCCCCGCTGCCTACACTCGTCCCCAGCAACCTAGGCCTCAGTGTTCCCCTCCTACTCCCTGCTGACACTGGAGAGGTGCGCAGCTCCTCCATAGCCCTTCTCTTGCCTCCCGACTTTCCGCTACCTCCACCTCTGGCAGTATCAGGCCTCCCTTGACCCAAAGCTCCCCTCCTGTCATCCGGACTAAGCCGCACCGGCGGCTTCGTCCGCCTCACCGGCCGACTGCACCACTCCTGACCTGATGTCCCTGCTGGCTCGACTGTCGACGACCCTGCACCGGAACCGCTGTCCTCTGAAAAGAGCCTATGCTGGAGCCAGGTAACACCCTTTTCCGCTACCAAGGTCCTTACCTGTTCCAGCAAAAGGCTCACGCTCTCCATTCTGCCTGTCAGCTTTTCCCGCTTCACAAGGGAACTGATGCTGGCTTCCGCCTCACAACCCTCAATATTTATACTCGCTCCTCCTCCTCAAAATTCTGCCTAGCAACCCACTGCTATTGGCCTGTAGTGTGGTCACATGCCCCTGCCATCTTCTATGATATATGAAGTATTTAAATTTACTAATTCAGAATGTTTGTAACTTGCAAATTGGGATTCATTTAGATATATGGATTCAAGCAACACTATGAATAGTTGTTTATTTATTTTTTATTCTTTATTTTTTTTTGCAAATAATTGTTTTTGTATAGAATAAGATCATGGTGTTGCTATTAATATTGCAATTTCTGACATATCCTTTGCCTTAGGTTTGATATTGAGAACTTGTATAATAATATGAAGTACATTTTGTTTTTAACTGTTTTTGTATAAGTGCCAGGTGTTTGGTTTATAATTACCTGGGCGGTTATATAATGTAGGCTTCAGAGTATTATCCTCAGTCTATGATGAAGCGCAACTAGAGGGCGCGAAACATGTCAGACGCTTTGTCCATTCTTGCATGCATGTATGTCTTACATGTGAAATAAAGGTATTTTGTTTCAATAATACTGCCGTGCTGCTCTTGCAATTATTTTTATAACACCAGAGAGAGAGCAGAGATAGGAGAATACCAGATCAATAGAGTGTCCATCGTGGTGGGTAGGGAATAGAGTGGATTGTGAGAAGTCAAAGGAGTTAGTGAGTGAGAGAAGTTTAGAGGCAGCAGGGGCAGGTGGGTTGTCAATGGGGATGTTGAAGTCACACAAAATGATATATATTTTATTTTATTTTTTTGTTTTCTTTTTTACAACAATAAAATATTTCAATTGTTGACCCTTGATAGACCAGGCTTACAGATATTAAATATTAACTCTTGTAATTGTGTTTTCTTGTATTTTTCCATCTTGTTTTTTTATACTGTTGTTTTGTTTTCTTTTATTATGCTATTTATTTTGCCATGCTATTTCTGTGCTATACAAATATTGTATTAATATGGTTACATTTTATTGTTATTGAATTAGGCCCCTTTAGTTTTTCAGCTTCTAATTCACTTTTTTTAAATGTGTATTTCAACTGTTGTTAAATAATTTCCTTATAAACAGGATTTGAACTATGCTTGAGGGAGTGTTTGTTTGTTTTTTAAGTTTGCTATATGTATTTTTATCTTGATAAAAAGGAGCAAGGACAGGCAGATGTACCCATAGTTGTGGACCCTGTGTGACCATGGTATGGGTTTTAGGTAGGTATGCCACCACTGGACAGTTATGCACATGCTGCAGGGTGTGCAGGGAAGAACATGAATTGAACTGTCCAGCAGCCAGGGCCGTCTTAACCATGGGAACATGTGGGTCCAATTGACCCAGGCGGTACTTGACAGGGGGCGGCACTTAAGTGACAGCCTGTCACTATCACAGCCAGACTGTTACTGTCCTGTGTATCCTCTTGTGAAAGAAGCACTTGCAGAATGTCACAACTAGCGGTTAGCCTTGGCTACGCAGGACAGAGCTGGTATGTTGAAAGAAAATAACACTTTTTTTTTAAACAAAGGTTATTAATTGTAATTGTTTAAATAATGTGTTTTCCCTGTGCAGACTATAGTCATGCCATGTGAGGATGTAGAGGGAGGTGGGCAGAGTAGGGACGCCATGTAGGAGCCTCGTTCCTCTGCTGTGCTTCAGCAATGGAACAGATGAAGGCATCTTGTCTCGGAGAGAAATCCGTTGAGCAGGACCTCTGCAGAGGGAGGAAATATTTATTCATCTTAAAAATACAGTGTGGAAAAAGTTTACTAAACCTCTTATCATTAAAGACTGCAGATAACCTCTACTGTGCAGCACTGTATTACTTTGTTTTGGAAAAAAAAAAAAAAAAAGCTTTACAGCTGCCATATCATGAAGAATGTTCCTGCTTCACACATGACTGCACAGGGATCATCTGAACATTTACTACTTCTGATTCACTTCACAGTGTTTGTGTAGACAGTTGTGAAGTGAAGCAGAAGTAGTTTTTTTTATGTTCAGATGATCCCTGTGCAGTGATGTGTGAAGCAGGAGCGTTCTTCATGATACGGCAGCTGTTGTAAAGCTTTTTGTTTTCCCAAAACAAAGTAAGTAACACAGTGCTTCGTAGTAGAGGTTATCTGCAGGGACTTTTCTAATGATAGAGGTGTAATAAAAGTCCATGCTGTATTTTTAAAATGCAAAATTGATAGTCCCTAAGCAATTAATTTGTGTATGTAGCAAGATCATGAGTGGGATCACTTTTAAGTTAGGCTGCAAGAGCAACTTATTTGGAATTGTGTTTGTTCTAGTCTGTAAAAATGTACAGACATATATGTAGGTATACCTGCTTGTTTTTACAAGCATGTACTGTAAGTGAAGTATTAAAGGACCACTAAAGCACAGTAGAATATCATGATCTATAAATGCATAGTAAAAGACAATGCAAAGCCACTTAGTTTGAGCTTCATATTAGTAGTACATTTCTTTCCAACACATTCTAGTTAGTTCTATTTTCATTCCCACTGCATCATGTGATAGCCATCAGCCAATCACAAAATGCATATACATATATTCTGTGAATCTTGCACATGCTCAGCCAAATCAGCCAATAGTATTTCAGTAACTCTCATCCTATTGGCTGATTTGAAAATATTAGCCAATAGGAATGCAAGGTACCCCAAATATAAAACGGGTACCTTGCATTCAAGCTTCAGTGTGCGTGCTCCGCATCCACCTTCACTCCACGCTGCCTTGCCCCAGATGGAGATAGAAGAGGTCCCCACACTGGATGAAGATGTCGCCGCCTGGAAGAAGACCTTCACCGCCGGACTTCAGGAATGGTGAGTACCTATTTTGGGGTTAGACTTAGGTTTTATTATTTTTTGGGGTGTTTTTTTTTTAGATTAGGGACGAGATTACATATGCGGCGTCACCCACAATAGCCGGTGTCGCCAGTTTTTTTTTCACCTGTTGTCCGCTAATTGTACTCCCATAAACTAACATAGAAATGCGTCTCAAATCATTATCATATTCAGTGCAAGGTCTTACGCAGTGAAAAGGGAAAAATTTTACTCCATTTTCACCTCGCCACACATAGGCAGACGCAGCAAGCCTTGAGCTGAATGTTTAAGTACCATAATTTCCTAGAAGTTCTAACTAACACCTAACGCATGCGCAATTTCTGCCTTTCAATCGTCATCCCCTCACTGCAATAAATAAATAAAATCTAATCCCCTAATTTCAAATGGTGTATGTTCCAAACTACACAGCTCTTATACATGCCTGATGATTTAAGCAGCTCTCATTCCTATTGGCTGATTTGAATCCGCCTTGGACCTCCGCCTGGACCTCCGCCTTGGACCTTCGCCTGGACTGCTCCGCCTCCTCAGGGATGAAGAAGATGCTGGTCCCTTGATAGATGAAGATGGAGCCGCCTGGATGAAGATGGAGCCACCCGAATGAAGATGGAGCCACTGGGATGAAGATAGTTCAAGCTGAACTTCAGCAACTGTGAGTACCTAAAGAGGGGTTAGTGTTAGGTTTTTTTAAGTTTTTTTTGGGGTGGTTTTTTTTTTTAGATTAGGGTTTGAGCTTGTCTTAAAAGAGTTGAATGCCCTTTTAAGGGCAAGAAAAAGAGCTGAATACCCATACAAATGCCATTTTCAGGGCAATGGGTAGATTAGGTTTATTTTAGAGTTAGGTTTTTTTATTTTGGGGGGTGGGTTTTACTGTTGGGGGTCTTTGTAATTTTTTACAGGGAAAAGAGCTGATTTCTTTAGGGCAATGCCCTACAAAAAGCCCTTTTAAGGGTTATTGGTAGTTTATTGTAGGCTAGTGATTTTTTTATTTTGCGGGGGCTTTTTTATTTTGATAGGGTTATTAGATTAGGTGTAATTGTTTTTATTTTTGATCATTTCGTTTATTATTTTTTGTAATTTAGTATTTTTTTACTTTCTGTAATTTAGTATTTTTATTTTTTTGTAACTGTAGATTTAATTTTTTTAGTAGTGTTAGGTTTTTTTAATGAGTAATTTAATTTATTTAATTGATAGTTATTTTAATTTTAGATAGTAATGTTAGTTTAATTTATTGTTTAAACTTATTTTTTTTTTATTTCACAGGTAAATTTTTATTAATTTTAAGATAGGGATCTTGTAATTTTAATTTAAAGTTAGGGGGTTGTTAGGTTTAGGGGTTAAGAGTTTAATTTAAGTTTTGGTGATGTGGGGGGTTAATAGGTTTATTTAGTGGTATTGATGTGGGAGGCCAGATATTTAGGGGTTAATAACTTTATTTAGTGGCGGCGATGTCTGGGAGTGGCGGAATAGGGGTTAATATATTTATTATAGTGTGGGCAATGTTGGGGTGCTAGGGAATAGGGTTTAATAACTTTAGTATAGTGGCAACGATGTCGGGGAGCGGCGGAATAGGGGTTAATAAATGTTATTAGTGGCAGCAATGTCGGGAGCGGCAGAATAGGGTTAATAACTTTAATATAGTGTTTGCTATGCGGGAGGGCCTCGGTTTAGGGGTTAATAGGTAGTTTATGGGTGTTAGTGTAGTTTGTAACAGTTTAGTTATGAGTTTTATGTAACAGTTTTGTTGCGTAAAACTCATAACTACTGGTCTCAGATGGCGGTACGGATCATGTCGGTATAGGCTGAAACGCAAGTTTTTTAGCCTCACCGCAAAACTCGTAATGGCAGCGCTATGGGAATCCAATGAAAAAACACAAATTTTTTTAATGGGGGACTGATGTTGCGTTACAGGCTAAAAGGCTTGCGGTACAGCTATACCGACAAGACTATTAATGGCTGCGTTGCTGTTTTAATGCTGAAATGACCATTTTTTCAGCGTTAAAACACGACTGCAAAACTCGTAATCTAGGTGAATGTTATTTGCTATTTTGAAATTTATTTAACCTTGCTATTTCCATTAGTGCTTATAAAATGAAATTCTGTGTTCTTTGTGTTCCTATCTTATGATTTATGATATGAAAACATTGTCTAAGTACTGTTAAACAGTATTATCTTTGAATTAACTGCTTGTGTTTATTTCTCTAGTTTATTATTGTTTATAGGTGTAAGCATTAGTCCATTGTAGCCCATTATAAATGAGCTAATGAATTATTACAAATCCTTTAGAAACGTTTAATAATTTTCTACATAAAATCCCAATTAAAGTCTAAAAGGAGTTTTGTAGATAAATAATTTAATAAACTTTCTTTCAGTATTGAGACTGACCAATTGTTTTGAGAGTTGCATTTTTAAATTAAAGAGATATTAAACAGTGCTCCTATATAAAAAACAAATATGTTAAATCAACGTAAAAAGAACAAAGAACAGAGTGTATAAAAAAAATGGCAAACAACTTACTTGTTTTCTTGCAAAATAAGCACTTACAATTACAGGAGTGTGCTCGTGTCTGCAGAACTATATGGCAGCAGTTAACAATGTTATACATTAGCAAGAGCACTAGAGCCCCAGACATGTGAACAAAAAATAACATAGGAATTAAAAGGATACTAAACCCATTTTTTTTTCTTTAATGATTCATATAGAGCATGCAATTTTAAGCAACTTTCTAATTTTCTCCTACTATCAATTTTTCTTTGTTCTCTTGCTATCTTGATTTAAAAAGCAGGAATTTAAAGCTTAGGAACCGTCCCATTTCACCACTTCACTTGTAATCTAGCCCTAAAATGGCCTCATCTTGCCTGTAGAACAGATATCATTATTATATCACTTTATAAAAACACAGAGGGGCCTATTTATCAAACCCCGAATACTTCTAGTTCATAAGACCTCTGCTCCTTAACTCGTCCGCCACCTCTAAAGCGGCGAATGGCAATCAGCCCGATCAGATAGATTGACACTCCCTGCTAGCGGCCGATTGGCCGCGAATGTGCAAAGAGAGGTATTGCATAAGCATTTCAGCCCCATTGGCCCCATTATCTATCCCTGTCTGAGATAACAATGGGAAACTAATGTTTTAGTTACTATCTCTCACATCCCCCAACATAAAATGTAATTCATTCTGCTGCATCTTATTTACATAGCTTTTCTATAACCAGTACTTAAGTACTAACATTTTTGCAGGTAAAATCAGCTATTTCAAATAATAAAATAAAGGTAAATTAGCTATTTGTAAACAATTTCATATACTCCATAAGGTAAAATAGATCATTGGGAGCAAATAAAAGGGAATAAAATGTTACAGAACAAGGTCCTTTAAAAACAATGGATACAATTTATGACCAGAGCCTAAAGAGGTGATAATACTACAGATTATGCCTATTTTTTAATTACTAGTGATCAAGTAACCAATAAGAAAAGCTATATAAATCTAAAAAGGGAGATCTCATGTGAATTTACCAAAAGATCAAATTATTTGCAGGCATTTCCTCAAATATTTTAAACATATATTATAATTATTTTTATTATCAGGTATTGGTAGAGCGCCAACAGATTCTGCAGCGCTATAAACATAGGTGGTATACAAGATAACATTCAAAGGGATCAAATGGGTAGAGGGCCCTGTCGAGAGTTAGCACTGTTGTAGTCGGCTTTTATGAAGGCAATCTACAAACAACTGGGCTTATAGGCTTACATTTTAAGGGGATCAAGAGGAAAGCAATGGAGTTAGGAATGGTTAATGTAAGTTGTATGCATCCCTGAATAGTAGAGTCTTTAGGGAGCGCTTGAAGCTTTTAAAACTAGGGGAGAGTCTTGTGGAGTGAGGCAGAGAGTTCCAAAAGATGGGAGCCAGTCTTTAGAAGTCCTGTAAATGGGAATGTGAGGAGGTAACAAGAGAAGAGGAGAGTAGGAGATCATGAGCAGAGTGAAGGGGACGGGAGGGAGAGAATCTGGAGACAAGGTCTTAAATGTAGGGGGGAGGAGTGCAGTTGAGGGCTTTGTATGTCAGAGTGGGAATTTTGTGTTTAAGCCTGGAGGCAAGAGGAAGCCAGTGAAGGGATTGGCAGAGAGGTGCAGCAGATGAAGAGCGGCGTGTAAGGAAGATGAACCTGGCAGAGGCATTCATTATGGATTGTAAAGGAGCTAGGCAGCAGCTAGGGAGACCAGAGAGGATGGAGTTGCAGTAGTCTAGGTGAGAAAGAATGAGAGAGTGGATTAAAATCTTAGTTGTGTCTTGTGCAAGGAAATGTCTAATTTTAGAGATGTTTTTAAGGGGAAGCGACTGGCTTTAGCCAAGGACTGAATGTGAGGAGTGAAAGAAAGATCTGTGTCAAATGTGACCACAAGACATCGTTCATGTGGGGTAGGGGTAATGATGGAGTTATCGACAGTTATAGAGAAGTTGGGGGTGGAAATTTTTGAAGAAGGGGGAAATAAGGAGCTCAGTTTTGGAGAGATTTTGCTTAAGGTAGTGAGAGGACATCCAAGATGAGCTATGAGAAAGACAGTTAGTGACCAGAGAAAAAAAAAAAAAGGGGGGGGGGGCAAACTGATGAAGACTGAAGAAAAAAAAAAAGGGGGGGGGGCAAACTGATGAAGACTGACTTTTCCACTACAGTCCAATCATTTAATTTAACTATAGTGAACACAAGAGCCTATGTATATCAGCCTGCCCAGAAGATAGGAACAAAAAAGCATACTGCAAGAAAGGAGTGAGGTTAGGGAATATTTATCAGCCTTGATGGGTGGTTGTACTCTAAGGGCTAGATTAGAAGTGGAGCGCTAATTTATTGCGTTCCCGTAAATGGGCAAATTCACTGTTTACGGGCGCATGATAAATAACCAGCCATCACAAGTGCTTGATTGCTGCTACCGTGAGTTTGTGGTAGCAATTAGCGCTCAAAAAAATTAACCATATACACATATTAACACATAAATATATATGTATATAAGAATATACATATATATTAAAATCTGCTGCCCATCGCTGAGCAACTTACCCTCTTCGTTGCGCTAGGTTTTTATGCCGTGTCTGATGGCATGAGAACGAGGCCCCCATTGGAGCCTATCGAAGCATGCTCTCGTGAGAGCAATGCTTCAGTGAAATGCAATCGCAAGGTCGCGCTTGCATTTCACCTAACTTGTAATTCCAGTGCACTTTTGCGTGCACTGGAATTACTAAGTGGAGCACAAATATCACCCTAGCAAAAGTGATGTTTTGCTCTCAATTTATAATCTAGCCCTAAATGTAGAAAGATGTTAAAAAAAATAATAAGTAAAGAGATATGCAAAACCTTCACTAAAACAGCATTTCAGTTCTGTTTCATAATGGAATTTTTAAATTAGGACTACATTGAGCTAGATAAATGAAAGCTCATTATTTAACCTCTTAAGGACATATGACGGAATTTTTCCGTCATAAAACAATTGAGCAAACAGAAAGCTGTGTCCTTAAAGGGTTAAATAACCTGCCAGCTATTATTTTTACATTCATAAGAATGCAGGTGTGTATAAATATATAGATATAGACATAAATAAATAGACACACTCACTGGCTGTTAAAATAATGAAATAATTGGATAAACACCCTATCTTTTCTTTCTCATTTCTTTATTTACATTTATGCACAAGGTTCCAAATTCTCATTTATTTATTTTTACTTTATCACTTTGTGGGTATTATCAGTTATTAAACTGGCATATTTTCTCTCTCTTATGTAGCATAAAATAATATTCCAATGGAAAATGTTTGTTGCCTTAGAAACCAAGACACTGCCAATCATTTTTCAATATAGTTAGAGTTTTTGTAAGAATCTGAGCATATAATTGCAACTCTTAGACCTTGAAAATGCTTGCATTTCATTGCTGTTTAAATTAGGTCAAAAATGATAGTGTGAGACAGATGGAAAATAAATCGATAAAATAAAGTTTTAGACAATATTTTGAGATGTTATTTTTCCATCTGATTCCACTTGTAATCTGAAAATATTTGTTTTGGTCAGGCTACAATTGTAAAATAGACTTGATTGCAGCTAATCAACTTTCTGATTTACTGAGTCATTTAGCGTATAGCAGGGACACAGCATGGTCCTAGTGAATAAGCTCTTAAGAATTCACTTTCTTTATTGTGAGAATTAGACACGTGCAATCGCAAAAAAAAACAAAAAAAAAAAACGAATGCACCTACCTAGTAAGAATCACAATATCAATTGTATTTCTTTAGGGAAATGGTTGCAAGTTGGAACAATTATAGTCTCCATGAAAGTATATAGAAAAGAGCAACTCACTGAATGATAAAATCTATGTCCCTTTCACATAATCTTACAATAATCTTTATAGCAGCAAAATAATTTGCCATCGTAGAGCATAAAACACAAATTAAGAGAGTGCAAAAATGCAAACAGTATGGAGTTCTAATACTACTCAAGTAAAATGAATACCTCTTCCATTTTGTGCTCAGATTGCAAGTAATTTGTTCATTCTTTTGGTGCCTCATGATATTTTAATGAGCAATATTCATTGCACTAGTACAAACAAAGTAGTTTTCACTAGTAAAGGCACATACATTCATAAACAAAATAAAAATAAACATCTACTATTCAGTCGCACCATTAACCACTAATACACTAAACCCCCATCTAAAACCCCTTGTGATTATAATCCTCCTTGGATGTTAACCTTAAGCTACTACAGTATCCATTGCAATAAAAACCTTAACTACTGTTAACCTACAAAACACCACAGTCCCCAATGCACCCCCCCAGTGGCTAAAACTCCTCTTCACTATCAACCCCTTAACTCTCACATTTCCCAATGCAAAAAAACCCTATCTGCTAGTCATCCCCCACACTACAGAGCTCCCACTGCAAAAAAACAACAAATTAAAATGAGCCTCGAACCACAAACACCCAACCTAAACTAAATTCTAAACATAAGACCCCCAAACCACTTAGACTAAGACCCCCTAAGTTATAAAAAAAATACTTTACAATCTACACCTTGTTGAGAATAATTGGCTATTACAAAAAGCCCCCATAAAATACTCCCCCAAAAAAACTACACCCCTAAATCAACTTTAAAAAAGACTGCTTAAAAAGTATATTAAAAAGCTTCCCAAAAACAGCATTCCATGCTTGCTTTGGTCCAGTGCTTAGCATCTTGATCCAATATTACCCACAGTCCGTACTGTCTTTCACTGCAGTTTGAGTTTATTTACTTCCTATCGTTTGATTTTGTATAACAATTACAAAGCTAAGATTAACATAAATTAAAAATCATAATACATTAATAAAAAAATGTATAACAAAAAATGTGTCTTTAAAGTATGTTCTTAAACATATTATCCAAGTACATTTAATATGGTGCAGTCCGAATACAAAGTTTCTATGTTATGCATATAAAAAATATATCACAGTGACTGAGTAATTTTGCACATGAACAAGAACTAGGTATAGCTATATTTGATCAACACACCTGATTAACCTTTCCAGATGCTAATTATCAGCAGGAAATATAGAAGATGATCACACTCTTACGCTTGTTTTCAGCAGATAAGACTTCTGAATGTCAAGCAATATTGGCAGGGTATTATTCTTGTCAATACAACACAAAAATGCTTCTGCCATCAATTACCCTGAAGCCTGGATTTGTAACCTCCTACAAATAACTGGAAATGATTATCTGCATTGTCAATCTGATTTCATAATCCAAAAAGCTAATGTGCACCGTTTATAGCAATTTCTGTGTTTGGTGATTACTTCACAGGTTGAACAGCTTGTGTGTTAAATGTTTTTATTTAATAGTATGTAGTGAAGCTAATAGGTGGCATGTGTGCAATTAACCTGTGCTCCAAAACCATAGAGATATGTGTGTATTATCTTTGTAAAGGGATAGTTTAGTCAAAATTAAACTTCATTATTCAGATAGAGCATGCAATTTAAAGCAACTTCATAATTTACTCCTATTATAAATTTTTCTTTGTTCTCTTGGTATCTTGATTTGAAAAAGCAAGAATGTAATCTAAGGAGCCGGCCCATTTTTGGTTCAGAACCTGGGTAGCGCTTGCTGATTGGTGGCTAAATTTAGACACCAATCTACAAGCGCTACCCAGGTGCTGAGAAAATGGGCTGGCTCCTAAGCTGACATTCAAATAAAGATACCAAGAGAACAAAGAAAAGTTGATAATAGGAGTAAATTAGAAAGATGCTTAAAATTGCATTCTCTATCTGAATCATGAAAGTTTAATTTTGGCTAGACTATTCCTTTAAGGGATTTGAACAGGGACCTTATCAGCATACTAGGCATGTGTGTTTATTGGGTTATGGATTTTGGCTAATTTGTATTAGTGTAAAAATGCTTATTATTGTTTTAATTAAATGAGCTGGTAGTGTTTGTATCTGTATTGTGTGGTTGTTTTTAGCCCCATCATTCAAAATGGCAGGGTAAAGTCAATGAGGCCCATTTATTAAGCTTCGAATGGAGCTTGAGGACCGCTGCTCCATAACCCTGTCCGCCTGCTCTAAGCACGATCGAGTACGATCGGGTTGATTGACACCCCCTGCTCCAAACCTTTAAAGCAATGATCGCCAATATAATAATTATAGAACAGTATTACCTTGATAATAATTCAGAGGGAAAAATAGAGAAATATATTGATAAATGGCCCAATGAAAACCTTCCCTATGGCGGTACAACAACAGTTTGTATCTATCCTCAAAAAGACAAGGTTCTTTGAGGATTGGATACAAACAGGCAGACTACCAGCGGAGTGGGCATAACATAAAAATATGAGGATGGGGGTGGGGACAGTTGGAGGTCTTTTTTTTTCTTGCACCTTTTTGTTTGATTATTTGTTTGATTGCTTGTTTGTTTGGCTGTTTTTTTTTTCATTTGGATGAGTGTGTGTGTGTGTGTGTGGGGGGGGGGAATAAAAGGGGGAAAACACCCAACAACAGCATAAGAATATTTGATAGGGATTGACCGGTTATAATTTTTGATAACTTTTAAGTTTAGGATTTAAGAGGATGCTACATTTTATATATCTCCCCATAAATACTCTCTGGATTAGATCAAACAGAGTATAGGGTTAGTGTGTATAAAGCTTTTGCCTTATGGTAAAGGGTTAAGATAATTAATTATGGGGAAAATAGAATTGTTTATATTAATTTATTCTGTGTAATGGATGGAAATTTGGCAATTGAAAAGGGTGTTTATTGTTTATTATGTGTAATCCACCCTGCGAGGTGAAATGAATATGTGAAACTAATGTAACATATCTTTATTTTCTGTATCTTCTTGTTATGTTGTTGGTTTATAAATAAAAAAAAATAAAAAAATAGACACCCCCTGCTGGCGGCCGATTGGCCACGAATCTGCAGGGGGCGGTGTTGCACCAGCAGCTCACAAGAGCTGCTGGTGTAATGCTGAATATGGAGAGCGTATTGCTCTCCGCATTCAGCGAGGTCTGTCGGACCTGATCCGCACTGTCGGTTCAGGTCCGACAGACCTTTAATAAATAGGCCTTAATGTGTTTTGTGAATTCTCGAAACTATTGTTCCATTCTAAAACTTTTTGTGATACTCAATTCCATTAACAATTTAAAAAGAGTGGTCTGAATTTTTATCGTTATTTTATCTGTGGAATTTAATAAGTGAAAAATGTCCCCGTGAATATGTTACTAAATATCAAGATTTTATATTGTGACCAGCCAAACAGGACTGGCACTTGTTAAAGTAATAGTCTAGTCAAAATGAAACTATCATGATTCAGATAGAGAATGCAATTTTAAACAACTTTCTAATTTACTACTATTATAATTTTTTCTTTGTTCTCTTGGTATTTTTATTTGAAAAAGCATGAATGTAAGCATAAGAGCCGTCCCATTTTTAGTTCAGCACATGGGTAGAACTTTCTGATTGGTGTCTAAATGTAGCCACCAATCAGCAAGCGCTACCCAGGTGCTGAACCAAAAATGTGCCGGCTCCTAAGCTTACATTCAAATAAAGATACAAATAGAACAAAAAAAAAACAATGATAATAGGAGTAAATTAGAAAGTTGCATGCTCTATATGAATCATTAAAGTTTAATTTTGACTAGACAATTCCTTTAAATATAGGACTATTTTTCCCAAACCAATAATGAAAAAAGTGCCTCCAATAAACAATGAGAACGGCTGATTGATAATTATGAGCTGCAAATGAATCCATTTAGATATTGACATGATCACAAACAACAGACTATAATCCACCCCTTTAGCCCTTTTAGATAATTATTGTAACTATGGTGATGATGATGCAAATATCTTGCTGATTATTTTTAATTAAGGATTATTTTATGTTCAGGGGTAATTATTTTCTACAGAACTGTGGGACAATTATGTAGGCGAATTTCCCACCTAATACCATACACCAACCTACAGTATATTTAGGTTGGTATTGCTGCTTCATGTCTATGGAAATTTTAATCCTTTTCAGGATAAAATAAATTACTTTGTCATTTTAATAAAGATTTGTGGTTTGAATGCCAGAGATCAAACGCTAAAGCAGCTGTTATTTGACATATCTAAATACTAACAACTTGAATTTGTAGTTTATACTGGATATGAATCATACTAGGGTATTCATTTTGGATATATATCTTTGTGTATTGTGGATTAGGATTGTATAGAAGGGGAATTAAACAGATAGAGAGTACAGTGGGTAACATGCTGTTAAATGTTAAAACGTGTCACCCATCACATACAATAAGAGCTATTCCTAAAGGACAGCTAATGCACGTTAAGAGAAATTGTTCAACTATGGATAAAAATGAGAAGCATGCTAATGAAATAATTGACAGATTCCTAGCTAGAGGTTATTGTGAGAAACATCTCAGGAATTTCAAATAACAAGTTGAATTGATGAATGAAAAGCAGTCACTATAAAAAAAATTAAAAAGAGAGAAAAGGAAAAATATTTGCCTTTGTTTGTTACTTCTTGTAGTGTTGAGTATAACAGAATATTCAATGTTGTTTGTGAATCATTAACAATATATTACAAACTGATGAAAAATGGAACACATCATAAGTAATGCTTAGCAATTTGTATCAAAGAAAGTTAAACGTTAGGGAGCACATCATCACATCAATCTTGCCCAATTTAAATAAGAGACATGAAAGCAGAGATAAAAGACCATAAAAAGTAAAAAAACGTAAATAAGAAGCAAGTCTTTCATTTGTCTACGGTAGAACTAATAAATAACCAGGTTAATTTTCTTAAGACAGAGTTCAGTTTTCAGGTTAAAGGAACAGTCTTGTCAAATTAAACTTTCATGATTCAGATAGGGCATGTAATTTTAAACAACTTTCCAATTTACTTTTCTAATCAAATTTGCTTTGTTTTCTTGGTAAAGCTAAACCTAGGTAGACTCATATGCTAATTTCTATGCCCTTGAAGGCCACCCCTATTCTCAGTGCATTTTGACACTTTTCACAGCTAGAGGGCGCTAGTTCATGTGTGCCATATAGATAACATTTTGCTCACGCCCATGGAGTTACCTAGGAGTCAGCACTGATTGGCTAAAATGCTAGTCTTTCAAAAGTACTGAAATAAGGGGGCAGTCTGCAGAGGCTTTGATACAAGGTAATCACAGAGATAAAAATTAGAAATATAACCGTGTTGGTTATGCAAAACTGTGGAATGGGTAATAAACAATAAAATCTTTTTAAAACAATCAAACTTTTTTTATTTTTTTCTATAATTAGTTTTCAGCTCTTGGAGTTACTGCTGTCTCAAAATGTTAATCAGGAGGGGTGATATAACTAAGTTATCTCTAGCTAGGCCACTGTGATGTTTTATTTATACCCATTACAGTTTTTTTTTACTTTATTACATTTTCCCTGTTGGATCTTAGAATAACACAGAATAATTATATTTGGACTGCATCATATTTACTGTAGATCACTTGAAATATATGTTTTAAAGGTATTCTTTAAAGACACATATTTATTTTTTAGTTGCATAGATATTATACATGTGATTTTAAACCTTGGCATTATTGTTGATATTGATATATTTTTAACTCTCCATCCTTTGCTGAAGGTTTGAAATTAAATAAATCATTATAGATATTCTAGAACAAAGAAATGTAATATTCCATGAAGTAGAGGTTCCTTCTAAAATGACAAATTATGGAAATATGAAAGAATTGAGTATAGATGATCTCTTTAAAGAATTTGAATCACAAGAAATGAATTAATTAAAACATAAAATGGAGTTGGTTTTCATTCAGAAATATCTTAAAAGCAATATGGTGCCCTTTGGATTTAGACTGAAGAAACATTGTACATTTACCTTACAGGAAGATTTAAATACAGAAGGGTACTAGAAAACGTTTCCCTTGATTTGATGAGAATTTTATTTATCTCTAGAACCAGAAGTTTGAAAAACATAAATACTAAAATTGGAGAATTTAAGCAAATATTTGAGGAATATGAGGGTAATGATAGTTTCAAAAATAGACAAACAGATGTGATTAAAAATATGAATAGATTGAAGAAGGAAATTCTAGAAACAAAATGGAAAAAATTTGAGTGAGATACATGAAAATATTTAAAATCTAAAGAACATGAGAATTCACCAAATGAAACGATAACTCCCCAAACAGAACCATTAAATAAGATTTTTGGTAAAATTATAGAGAACCAAGAAGAAATTATAATCACGATTATGATGGGAAAAGATGCCAAATAGAGGAACCCACATTTTTTATAGAATATAAAAGAGAAAGAAAAAACCTATAACCAACTTTAGATATGAAATTAATGACAGACCTAGGTATAGGGATTATCAATACAAACAGCAGTTTAATAGGAATTATGAAAGAGAAAGGAGTGAAAGATCTAAATTTGTCAATTATCAACCAAATCAGTACCATTATAGAAGCCATAATAATGAAAAGTTCTAGATATACTAATTATAAAAATCCCTAACATCAAAATAGAATAAGAGGGAGAATGGATGGACAGTAGATATGAGTCATCTCTAATAGAAATATTGGTTCTGAACCTAAGAGAACAAGTAGTTCATACTCAGACTGGGAAATCCCCATAAGAAACAGATATGAGGGGTAGATTTAATAATGGTTGAGCAGACATGATTCGCTGTCAGCATTTAACATTGCACAAGCATTTCTGGTGAAGTGCTTGTTGAATGCCGCCCCCTGCTCACTGGTGGCCAATTGGCCACTAGCAGGGGCCGTCAATCATCCAGATCGTATCGGATCGTGATGATTTCAGTCCACCACCTAAAAGGTGGCAGAGAAGTCAAGGAGCAGCTTCTTAATTTCCATTTCCGGTGGACCTGAAACAATGGGGCTTTGATGCAGCATCCGCTGCTAAATAAATCGACCCCAAAGTATTAGATACTGTATCAGAAGAAGATGAGAAGTTTTAGAGAAATCCCCAATAAGAGAAGGCACATAAAAAGAGCTAAATTTGGGAAACAGGAGATCACTAAAAAAAATCAAGAAAAATGGAACAGAAAAGTAGAGGCAATAGAGAAAGAAAAAGGAAAGCAAAAGAAAAAAAAGACAATTAAAGAGATCATAAACCCCAAAAGATTCTTTTAGGAATCAGATAGAACATACAATTTTAAACAACGTTCCAATTTAATTCTATTATAATTTTTTCTTCATTCTCTTGATATCCATTGCTGAAGGGACAGCATTGCACTACTGATAGGAAGGTGAAAATATCTATGTAGCCAATCGCAAGAGACAAATGTGTGCAGGCACCAATCAGCAGCAGCTCCCACTAGTGTATGATATGAGCTTATTCATTTTTTAACAAGGGATACTAAGAGAACGAAGCACATTTGAAATTAGAAGTGAATTTAAAAGGGTCTTAAAATGACATGCTCTATCTGAATCATGCAAGTTTAATTTTGACTTTTCCTATCCCTTTAAGCAAGAGAAGGGTTTTTGATCTAAGCAGTAAAAAATTTAGTGAATATAAAGAGAAAATATTAGGATTGGGTTTAAGTTTTGCCCCCTTGTGCAAATTAGACAAATTCAATAGTCTAACGAATGTTAACCAATTTTTTAGAAAGTTGAGCCTAAAAAGATATTTCAATAAAAATCCATTAGAAAGACAGGTATACTCGAAATAGCATATACAGTCTAACCTCAAACCCAAATCTCAATTCTTTCCAATGCAAGTAAAAGGCTGCCATGAGGAAATATTTGAAAAGTTAAAGCAGATACAGATAAAATACATTTGAACAATAACAGAAATTACAACTTAACCAAAGAAAAAAATAAAATTTTAACTGATCTAAAAAAAAAAAAAAAAAAGATATTACTATAAAGGCAGCAGACAAGGGAGGAGGGGTTGTTGTGATGGACACAACCAAATATATTAAAGAAGCAGATAGATTGTTAGGGGATAAGAATAATTATAATAAATTATCACTAAGTCCATTTGAAAAACAAAAAAAAGAATTATTCAAATTACTAGATAGTGCAAAAGCGAAAGGTATATTAACAGCTAATAAATATACATTTTTAAAAAATAAATCATGAAAATATCCCTATTTTTTTATTTTCTTCCTAAAATTCACAAAGATTTTAAAAACCCACCATGACACCCAATAATTTCAGGAATTAATTCCTTAACTTCCAACCTTTCAAGATATGTCAATTTGTTTTCTGAGAAAATATGTACAAAATCTATATTCTCATTTAAATGACTCAACACACTTTTAAATGTATTATGGGATATTGGAGAAGTGATTATATTTTAGCAACCTGTGATGTTAGCTCCTTAAATATGTATATTGACTACATATGGAGAATAATGGCAATAAAAAAATTTTTAAACTAAGGATAGGGAAATGGAATTAGAACAGATATAATTCTTGTTAAATACTTTATCTTTCATTCTTTATATTAACCATTGTACATTTAATGGTGAACACGTTCTACAGATTAAAGAGATTTGTTATCAGTTATGCCAACCTCTTTATGGGAAAAGTTGAAGAGGAGGAGATATACAATTGCCCCTGGGTGGTAAATCTCGTGCTCTACAAGAGATTTATTGATAAAATCATCTGGAAAGGTGATCCAGAATTATAAGAAATGTTCTTTGGGAACTTAAATATAAAGAGTGTCTGTCATTTACACATGAAACTAGTAGAACAAAAATCGCATCCCTTGATATTCAAATAGAGATTATAGAAACTCAAAACATACTTCAAGAAAGTAGATTCTATCAACTATGTCTATTTAAAAAGTTGTCATTTAGGATTATGGAAAAGTAATATCCCTAAGGGACAGTTCCGTTCCTATGTATTAGAAGGAATTGCTATGATATCACTTCAATCAGTAATTCTTGCAAACAAATTTAAAGAAAAAGATTATGATGACAAAATTATTACAACTGCAATAGAAAATGCTAGACTGACAGATAGGGAATCAACTCTTAAAATAAGAGAAAGGACTAGTAGAAAGAATGAGGATACAACAATACCTTTCATAACTAACTATATAATACATAAAGACATTAGGAAAATTGTAAGAAAACACTGGCATATACTTAAAAAAAATCTACTAATTTGCGATCACCTATGGAAAATTCTGAAATAATATACCAGAAGGCCCAACATTTTAAAAATATAATAGCGCCTAGTTATTTTAAACCAATTAAAAAACAAAATCTAGAGGTTACCATAATGGGTGATAAAATAAAAGTTTTTTTTTCCATGCCACGCCTGTGTTGCTTGCAAATATAGCACAAAAACAGGTAAAGTACTAGTAACAAATACAGGTAGGAGTTATAAAATTAACGAACAAATACAATGTGATAAAAATGTAATTTACATAATTCAATGTTCATGTCTGAAACAATATTTAGAATAAACAACCCAGTCAACATCTGTTTAATATGTGTTATATATCCTAGGTTACAATATTATTTAATTCTATTTAAGCAGTAGCAGTAACTTCCATGTTATATATTTATAAGTAACTATATTTTTGATTAATGGCATTATGAATATTAATAATCGAACGTAAAATTATCGTCAGCAATATCTCTAATTAATATAGTGGAACTTGTCAATACACTCCAGTGAAACGTTATATAATCTCTATTGTGTATTCCAGAATGATATTGAAAACTCAAGAACTTATGACAATAAGATTATTATAAACATTAATATTTAATCTTAAATTAATTCCTGAATTCTGATCAGTTAATCTTTATATACACTTTGATTATGACCAGTTATATCTATCAATTGATCAACACAACTTTAAAATATTAAGCAATAAGCAGGCCATAGAGATATTTAGATTAATTACTCTTCAATAGATATTGTCTATTATCCTGTAAATGGAAGAAATATTTCTACAAATTAACCTTAACTCAAAATGAATTAAACATCAGATATTACCATTAAACTTACAAGTCAATTTGTAATTAGCCAGCAACACTTACTCCAATACCAAAATATGGACTACTTACTTAACAATGCTTAGTTAACAATATAAACAAATCTTTCAACACAAATCTTACCAAATCTCAATAAATCTAATGGCATTTCCAGAAAATGTAATTAAGCTATTTTTAACCCAATATAATCTAATATACTTCACTTAAACCCAGAGATTGTTACACAATACTATGAATTCAACATATACCAATTGATCTAGCATGATATAACTTCTTATTTAGCCACAATAAAACAAATTCTAAAATATATCACAATAACTACAAATAACGTATGACATTAAAATACCAAAATCCTTTCTTAATAATAATATTTAACACTAGTATAATTTCTACCCTGGTCTAATTCATATTAAATATAAGAATAATATACCTTTTTGTTCACAGCTACAGCTATACTATGATATAATTAATTTCTTTGCTAAGGCCTATTTAATATATATAAAAAATTAAATGCACATACATTACCAGATAACCAAATTGAAAGTTTCAGCTTCTAGATATTCTATTGGTCATACATGAAGGCATATTCCACTTATTTTGCAAGGGTACAGGTCATAGAGTATCTCTCTTGTCCACAGAGAGTGTACCAGCCAGGGGTCAGAGAAAGTATGGGCCCAAAATGTGTGTATCTCTCCCTTACAAAGTGAGACTGTTTATTTGGTCACTTCAGGCATCCTGGAATGTATGCTTATCAGTAAAGGGTTTTGATTCAATTTCTGACATCAGATTTGCAATATAAAGATTGTTTATAGCAATGGTCAAAGCATGTCCAAGTTTAATATTTAATATATAAATTAATTATTTTATCTTATCATATATAGGTATATGTATATATATATATATATATATATATATATATATATATATATATATATATATATACTATATATATATATATATATATATATATATATATATATATATATATATATATATATATATATATTATCTAATGTCACTCAGCAATACCCTAACATACTTTATAAGACATGGAATTAAGGAGCATCTGATAATCTAGATATTTTAGAGATGTGATATAGAAAATAAACTACTATATAAAGAAGCACAATTATTTTTTTATTTTAAGACACTAACTCCTATGGGCCAAGTACAGATATGGATTTAAACCATGTTTTCTAAGTAACAAGAACTTATTGAAATAAAATACATTAATTGTTATTATGAGTTTTTATATTACATTACACATTTGCCTTTTTATATTGCATTATACATTTGGGCTATTTATATTTAACACGGGTCTATAAAAAGCTAATTTAGCCTCTTTAAAATAGGTATTTAAGGGGAGACAAGAGAAGTGCTTAATTATCTTGATAAAGGCTGCAAACCAGCGGAAACGCATTGATGATGTACTCTCACTTGTAGTCCTGTTTTGGACATTAAGCTGAAGTAATTATATTAATTTTAAAAGTCAAACAAATAAGATATAACAGCTACAAGCATTATGAGCTGTCATACTCAAAGATTGGCTGTATTGGCTGTCGAGCGATACTAGCTTTCAATCAAAAAGACTGGAAAATTACAATTATAATTGACTTCACTGACTTGACTGCAATTATAAATACATCACTTGCCAAAGAAAAGGTAAGAGAGCTATGGCATACCTGTTTTCAGGAGATAAACAGCCACAAGGTGGAACTTCTGATATCAAACAAACTGAGTAGGATCACTATAAAAGCAACACACCCAAAGTACAACATTGTAACCGCTATTGAAAATTGTAACATTTTGGGTATAACTGAGAGTAACATCAATTGTGATATCACATCACGTGATACGGAACGAGAGGGAACTCTCAAGGAGTCAAGATATTGGCTGGAACAGAAAGGCAATAAGGGAAAGCTGGTCACATTAATGAAATCAGTGACATCACGTGACATGGAATTCAAAAGATGCCGAACAGTTTGCTACACAAAGGGATTACACGTACAATGCACTTCCCTCCAGCATATACAACCGTCTGTCTACTTATCCATAAGTTTGTTCATGAGGATACAAAAAATACTATTATTATTCATTTGAATGATCAAATTGTTTAACTATTTTATCTAATAAATCTATTTATATTGATGTCATTTATATACTTTTTACCTGGTTTATTAAATACCTAGCCTGTAATGCACATCTTTTAACTTGTTTATTTAATCTTAATATTTGTTGATTTGGTGTGAGTTTTTATTGGCACTGAGAGGTTGCATAGAGATATACTTGTGATTTTAAACCATGGCAATACTGTTGATATTAATATGTTTATCTTATATGTATATCTAGTTTGATTGAACATAATGTGAATTGAGATCTGTGTATTTTGTAATTGATCATCTGTTTGTACCCCCATTTTTGAGAGTCTGGCTTATTATGCACTTTGGTTGTCAAATATTGCTATTCGTATACATGTACCCAACAATGCACAGTGATTAATATACTTTATCCATATATGAGACACAACTGACAACTCATGGGCTGTGTAGAAATAATCCAAACCTGGATAATAGAGCAGTTGATATAAGACCTATGGAATCATGTGAGGTGACAATATATTATCCTCTTAATTGCATCTTGCAGGTGCAATGAAGTGTGTTGGTCACAGTTATGCAGGATCGGACTGGCTATCAGGCATGCCGGGCAAATGCCCAGTGGACCGCCGGGTCCTTTAGCTCCACCCACCCTTCTTGTTTTTAAACAGATCAGCTGTACCCTGAAGTTTTATTAAAGATTGTAACATTTTTATCAGGTTGCAGCGTACTGTTTGTGGCTGCTGG
Source organism: Bombina bombina (assembly GCF_027579735.1). Lineage (NCBI taxonomy): Eukaryota > Metazoa > Chordata > Amphibia > Anura > Bombinatoridae > Bombina > Bombina bombina. The sequence continues at coordinate 113,216,184 of NC_069507.1, forward strand.
ATTTCTCCTTATTACCTATGGACAGATATTGGAGACTCTCAAGTCTAAGGAGGAATTCCCCAGGATGTTTTTGCTGGGAGCAGCAGCGAGCTGGTGGCTGCGACATCCAGCCTGCCTATTTGCACTATTCATCTATATAGTGCCATCTCACGTGTGAGTGCACCCATTTGGGATTTTTTATTTGTTTCATAATTCACACAGTCTACACCATGAGGCGCCCTTTGTTTTTACTCTATATATATATATATATATATATATATATATATATATATATATATTCCTCTAATGAAGAACGTAACTTTGAAACGCGCCAGGGACTACTGACAACTTTGTACTCTAGTGTATTTTATATTCCTGGACTTGGTTACTCAGTACACGCATCCTGGTTCCCTATGTGGATTATTGTATATGCTTTTACTTACCTCATAACAATTGAGGTCTGGTTTGTGAGTGCAAACTTTATATTGTTTGAGTTTTAAGTTTGAATAAATAGAACGTACTTCACTATATAGGTGTTTGTTTACTTTCATATACCTATTCCACTACCTGGGAGACCAAAGTGCGGACGAACAGTGAGCAAAGGATACTACCATACTTCAGGAGAAACACAGCATATCTGAACCCCTGCATTCCCTGTTACCATATTTAAAGAGCAGTTTTTGTACCAGACGGAGCTGTGCTACACTTTCTCTACAGTGGGTACTTACCTCATGCTGATTGAGGTATTTTAAAGTAAGTGATTTGCTATAGGGGCTAATACCCCATACTTGCATTCTCTTCCATTTATTTGTGGTGCAGTTACCCAGTCCTTGTTCTTTTATTTATATATATATATATATATATATATATATATATATATATATATATATATATATATATATATATATATATATATCAGAAAATTTTAAATTATGAGGAGGCGAAAAGTGAGTTTAAAATCCTCCACTAAGCACAAAATGTAGAGAAAATAACTCATTCTGAATACATTGTTTCCAATGCAGCAAATGATTCTGGATAAGATATCCTTTGCTGCATTGGAAACAATGCATTCAGAGGTTTTCTGTGGGAAAAGCAAGTCTTCTGACTTGTCTAGATTTGTAAATGAACTACATAATGAGATATTTACACACACACACACTTTACCCCCCAAAAAAACTACAAATACATTGATACCAATGCACCAGAGGATTCTGGGTAAGGTATGCAAATTAGATATGCAACATCTCAGGATTATTTGTTCAGATACTGGGGTAAGTGCAGCAAATACAAAAATCACTACTGCCCGAGATGTTGCATATCTAATTTGCATACCTTACCCAGAATCCTCTGGTGCATTGGTAACAAAGTATATGCAGTTTTTTTTGGGGAAAGGCAAGCAAGTGTACTTGGCTAGATGTGCTAATTACCTATGAAAAAAGTTCTATTGATTGAGATATATATATATATATATATATATATATATATATATATATATATATAGAGAGAGAGAGAGAGAGAGAGAGAGAGAGAGAGAGCACAAAAAGAAAAGGGGTTATTGTTAAGTATACCGTAAGCGATAAAGACTTGTGAAAGTACTGTTTACCTTATTCTCTTGGGATATGTCCAAAGTTATATTAGGAGAACGTCCTCCTTGTTGAAGGTAAGAGTTCAAGTGACAATGTCCACTGTTCGTTATCAAAGACAGGGTATAGGTGCCAAATATGAGCTATACATATAACTGTGTATAAGTGTTGAGGACCGTGCCTCAAGCAGCCTGTGGCTGCCTACAACTCACGATTAGCGTGGCTCATCCGGCTCTTTGTTGATCATCCTGTCTTTCCAAATATGTTCACCTCACTCGATCCCTGCATCCAGCGTGCGCCGTGTGTCTCCAAACACGTCTATGACGTGGAGTCTTCCTTCCTTACATGTGTTGGACTGGGAGCCTATCCCCGCATCGGAGTCTTTGAACTGTATGAGCTGCCGTTCTGTAGGGTAAACACTCCTCCTACATTCCAAACATAGATAAAAAGGTGCTGAGCTCCCTGACCCAGGATCCTGGCTGAGCGTACAAAGCAAAATAATGTGAAACTTGATCCTGAGGTCAGATAAACGTTAAAAGGTCAATTTTATTAATCCATATATTAAAAGTCCAGGAGGGGTCCAAAACAGCAAAACACTGAGCACTGCGTACTCAAGCTGACATGTTTCGGTTGAATACCGTAATCATAGCTTGATTGAGTACACTAGTGCTGAACTTTTAAAAAGCAACAGTGCTAATCATTGGTTAAAAATAATTACACACGTTCAGTGAGAAAAACATTAACCCTTGCCCTACCTAACTTATCTAGGCAACTTCCCAAATATGCTAAAGAATATACAAGGGGTTATAAAATTACTTATTCGTTTCTAATTATAAATATTTGTACTTAGAATTCTATTTAGCCTGTAGCAGCAGAAAAAAAGAGGGGCAGCTGTGTTAAAGTAACAACGTTGTGCTTGTCTGTATTTATGTATTTACAGCTCATTATAACTGGAAAAAAAGAAGAAAACCCTGACTATACCTATTTATTTATGTAAGTAGAAAAAGGATAGAAGTAATTGGAGTGCTAAAGGTATGTACCTTTAATGCTTGTAGAAAGAGTAGGTTTTTATTCCCCACTGACATATATTGCATTGATACAAAAAGCGGTTATGTGTGAAACCTAGTTGTCTATACTTGAATAATTTGCTACCCTTCCAACATATATAGATATTACAATCTCCTTTAGATAGGAATAGACTCTATGTTGATATTTTACTATGTTATAAAATTTATTGCAACATAGTAATTCTGTACTGAAGAATTAGATGTTAACTACCTATAAGGTATATTTACAGAAAGGAAAAAAAGGAATAATGTGTTGCATGGCTTGTGTGAATAGAGTTTGCTAAGACACATAAAGTGAGCCGTAGTGTAATTTTATGGCCATATATTCAGTTACTTTATCTCCCTTAAATTGGGAAGGACAGCATGCAGTTGTGTTACCAATCAATCAAACTTATATTTTGGATCCTACTAATTAAGTAAGAAAATATGAAATATTACATGATTCTATTGTTTGAAAAGTTGGCTATATTACAAGAGGAAAAAACCCTCTATATGGCACACTATTTTGTGCCAATTTAACTGTGTGCATACTGCTATAAAGCTCACCCCTTTGTAATGGCCCATTGAAAAATGGCAATACACTAATGAATGCTAAGGAAGAAAGTGTGGGGCATTACTGCCAGTAAAAATGAACATATCCCAATAAAGTGATATAAAAGAGCGCTGATATTTAAAAAATAAAAAAGCAATATTCAATATAAAACCAGGTAATACACTTAAAGTACAGTATAGTAGATCAAGTCTACCGTATTAGTCCTGTTTATTGTCCATAAACTGGTGGTAAATTGAAGGGATAAAGGTATCCTCCTGTTACATAAGTAGGGCTGCTCCTCTTGATCCCAGAGAGTGTGGAACAACTGTTAAAATAGAAAGTAGAAAGAGGGCGCCACAATAGCGCGATACCGTCTGGATATGTAGGTATAGATATAAGTAAGTATTATGCTTACCAGTTGGTGTGACACTGTACTGTGACCAGTGCAAGAAAGCAGGCTAGAACTTATCAGTGGCTAGTACACTGTGGAAGCCAAGCTCCAAAGGCACTTGTCCTAGTTGAAACTCTGAGTGTGTCTCCTGTTGGCTGGACTTCAGGTGCTGCAAAGGTGTAATCTTTTGTGTGTTGTTCAGTTGGTATTGATAAACCACAACACAGACAACTTCAAATAAAATGGCTTTTAATACTTATGACGCGTTTCTCAACCTCAAACAGGTTGTTTCATCAGATAAAAAAGTGAATGCCATCATTAACAATTGTTAACAATTTATACACATTTGTGTGTCAAAAGAGGAAGTTGTCATCATATGTGTAATCCAATAGAAAAACATTTTTGTGCATTCAGCTGTGGAAACCAAAACAGGCTCCCAGCTGTTACAATTTAAAAATTAGACAGAGTAACAAGGTTTGAATAGGGTGTGTATAAATGTAAGAATCTAAACTTTTAACCTATTGGTTACATTGTGAAAAGGAATGAACAAATAAAACAATCTTATCACTTTGTTTTCATTAAAAGTTATTACATATATAACCTCACTTAATCATTTATTGTGATAGACACAATCCTTTTGAAAAAAAATATGTATAATTTAAAATAAGTGTATGTATGGAAAATGCATAGTTCATTAAGTAATCAGGATCTGAATGGGAGTCTAAACTTTTAACCTGTTGTTTGCATGGTGAAAGTCATGATTTAAAGAAAACATTATTATTAGGTTTTTGTAGAAGATAGATACTTGTATAGCCTCAATGTAGTTTGTTATAATGGCTTGAAACATATTTCACCTCAATAATAGTTTGTTATAGTAAACATAATCTATTTTAAAAGGAAAATATCACTTTGTTTTCATTAGAAGTTGTTGCCTTTTTTTTTTTAATATAAAAAGGTGTGTTTGTACATAGGGATGTGTATGTATGAAATGAGTTGTTCAATGAACAGAGGTATTTCTGTATATGCATGTGCATGCAAACATGTCCACAACCCCCCCCCCTTGTCAAATGTCTGCATCATGTGCCTGTGCACCCACACTCATAGTTGTGTTGTTTGTAACTGTCTGTCTGGGAAAACAATTATTTCTCTTGTTAAGTGTGTTCAGTCCACGGGTCATCCATTACTTATGGGATATATTCTCCTTCCCAACAGGAAGTTGCAAGAGGATCACCCAAGCAGAGCTGCTATATAGCTCCTCCCCTCACATGTCATATCCAGTCATTCTCTTGCAACCCTCAACAAAGAAGGAGGTCGCGAGAGGAGCTGGAGTTTTTACTTAATTATTCTTCAATCAAAAGTTTGTTATTTTAAATGGCACCGGATCTCAGGCAGTATTTGGAAGAAGAAACTGCCTGCGTTTTCTATGATCTTAGCAGGCGTAACTAAGATCCACTGGCTGTTCTCGACATTCTGAGGAGTGGGGTAACTTAAGAAAATGGGAATAGCATGCGGGGTCTCCCGCAAATGAGGTATGTGCAGTACAATATTTTCTGGGAATGGAATTGACTAAGAAAACACTGCTGTTACCCATATGATGTAAGTACAGCCTTAAATGCAGTAGTAGTGACTGGTATCAGGCTGATAAATGTATGCACAGTAGAGTTATTTTCTAGGGACTAGAATTTGACTGAAAAAATACTGTTAATACTGATATAATGTGTGAGCCTTAACTGCAGTAGAAGCGACTGGTAGCAGGCTTAGTAATAACTTAACACAGCATCTGAAATGTTGTTTTTTAAAACGTTTACTGGCATGTTAATCGTTTTGTGAGGTACTTTGGTGATAAATCCTTTTGGGCATGATTTTTTTCCACACGGCTAACGTATATTTCTGCATAGAAACCGTTATATCAGGTCTCCCACTGTTGTAATAGGAGTGGGAGGGACCTTTTTTAGCGCCTTGTTGTGCAGTTAAAATTCTAGCACAGTCTTCCTGCTTCTTCCTCTTTGATCCAGGACGTCTCCAGAGAGCTCAGGGATCTTCAAAATTCATTTTTGAGGGAGGTAATCAGTCACAGTAGACCTGTGACAGTGTGTTTGACTGTGATAAAAGCGTTAAATCTTAATTTGATATCCATTTTTTGGGTACTGAGGGGTTAATCATCCTTTTGCTAATGGGTGCAATCCTCTGCTAATTAATACATTTAAAGATTTTTTGACTATAACTGAACTAGTTCTTTGTTATTCAATTGTGTTTTTTAAAAAAGCGCTGCAGCGTTTTTTATATTGCTTGTAAACTTATTGAAGTAATTTCCAAGCTTGCTAGCTTCATTGCTAGTCTGTTTAAACATGTCTGATACAGAGGAATCTGCTTGTTCATTATGTTTAAAAGCCTATGTGGAGCCCAATAGAAATATGTGTACCAATTGTATTGATATTACTTTGAATAAAAGTCAATCTGTACCGATAAAGAAATTATCACCAGACAACGAGGGGGAAGTTATGCCATCTAACTCTCCTCACGTGTCAGTACCTGCGTCTCCCGCTCGGGAGGTGCGTAAGATTGAGGCGCCAAGTACATCAAGGCCCTTACAAATCACTTTACATGATATGGCTAATGTTATGAAAGAAGTATTATACAATATGCCCGAGTTAAGAGGCAAGCGCGACAGCTCTGGGTTAAGGACAGAGCGCGCCGATGACACGAGAGCCATGTCTGATACTGCGTCACAATTTGCAGAACATGAGGACGGAGAGCTTCATTCTGTGGGTGACGGTTCTGATTCGGGGAGACCGGATTCAGAAATTTCAAATTTTAAATTTAAGCTTGAGAACCTCCGCGTGTTGCTAGGGGAGTTGTTAGCGGCTCTGAATGATTGTGACACGGTGGCAATCCCAGAGAAATTATGTAGGCTGGATAAATACTATGCAGTACCGGTGTGTACTGACATTTTTCCTATACCAAAGAGGCTTACAGAGATTATTAGCAAGGAGTGGGATAGACCCGGTGTGCCTTTTTCCCCTCCTCCGATATTTAGAAAAATGTTCCCTATAGACGCCACCACACAAGACTTATGGCAGACGGTCCCTAAGGTGGAGGGAGCAGTTTCTACTTTAGCCAAGCGTACCACTATCCCGGTGAAGGATAGCTGTGCTTTCTCAGATCCAATGGATAAAAAATTAGAGGGTTACCTTAAGAAAATGTTTGTTCAACAAGGTTTTATATTACAGCCTCTTGCATGCATTGCGCCTGTCACTGCTGCAGCGGCATTCTGGTTTGAGTCTCTGGAAGAGGCGATTCGCACAGCACCATTGGATGAATCTTTGAGCAAGATTAGAACCCTTAAGCTGGCTAATGCGTTTGTTTCGGATGCCGTAGTGCATTTAACCAAACTTACGGCTAAGAATTCCGGATTCGCCATACAGGCGCGCAGAGCGCTATGGCTTAAATCATGGTCAGCAGATGTAACTTCTAAGTCTAAACTACTAAACATTCCTTTCAAAGGGCAGACCTTATTCGGGCCCGGCTTGAAGGAAATTATTGCTGACATTACTGGAGGTAAGGGCCACACCCTTCCTCAGGACAGGGCCAAATCAAAGGCCAAACAGTCTAATTTTCGTGCCTTTCGTAATTTCAAGGCAGGAGCAGCATCAACTTCCTCCGCTCCAAAACAGGAAGGAACTATTGCTCGTTACAGACAGGGTTGGAAAGGCAACCAGTCATGGAACAAGGGCAAGCAGGCCAGAAAGCCTACTTCCGGCCCTAAGACAGCATGAAGACAGGGCCCCCTTTCCGGAGACGGATCTAGTGGGGGGCAGACTTTCTCTCTTCACCCAGGCTTGGGCAAGAGATGTACAGGATCCCTGGACGTTGGAGATTATATCTCAGGGATACCTTCTGGATTTCAAAACTTCTCCTCCACAAGGGAGGTTTCATCTGTCAAGGTTATCAACAAACCTAGTAAAGAAAGAGGCATTTCTACAATGTGTACAAGACCTCTTAGTGATGGGAGTGATCCACCCAGTTCCGCGAACGGAACAGGGGCAAGGGTTTTATTCAAATCTGTTTGTGGTTCCCAAGAAAGAGGGAACTTTCAGACCAATCTTAGACTTAAAAATCTTAAACAAATTCCTAAGGGTTCCGTCGTTCAAGATGGAAACCATTCGGACCATCCTACCCATGATCCAAGAGGGTCAATATATGACCACAGTGGACTTAAAGGATGCCTACCTTCACATACCGATTCACAAAGATCATTATCGGTACCTAAGGTTTGCCTTTCTAGACAGGCATTACCAGTTTGTAGCTCTTCCCTTCGGGTTAGCTACGGCCCCGAGAATTTTTACAAAGGTTCTGGGCTCACTTCTGGCGGTACTAAGACCACGAGGCATAGCGGTGGCTCCGTACCTAGACGACATTCTGATACAAGCGTCAAGTTTTCAAAATGCAAAGTCTCATACAGAGATAGTTCTAGCATTTCTGAGGTCGCATGGGTGGAAAGTGAACGTGGAGAAGAGTTCTCTGTTACCACTCACAAGGGTCCCTTTTCTAGGGACTCTTATAGATTCTGTAGAGATGAAGATTTACCTGACGGAGTCCAGGTTATCAAAGATTCTCAATGCTTGCCGTGTCCTTCACTCCATTCCAAGCCCATCAGTAGCTCAGTGCATGGAAGTAATCGGCTTAATGGTCGCGGCAATGGACATAGTGCCATTTGCGCGCCTACATCTCAGACCGCTGCAACTATGCATGCTAAGTCAATGGAACGGGGATTACTCAGATCTGTCCCCTTTGCTAAATCTGGACCAGGAGACCAGAGATTCTCTTCTCTGGTGGTTGTCACGGGTTCATCTGTCCAAAGGAATGACTTTTCGCAGACCAGATTGGACGATTGTAACAACAGATGCCAGCCTACTAGGCTGGGGAGCAGTCTGGAACTCCCTGAAGGCTCAGGGATCGTGGACTCAGGAGGAGAGACTCCTCCCGATAAACATTCTAGAATTAAGAGCAATATTCAATGCTCTTCTAACTTGGCCTCAGTTAGCAACACTGAGGTTCATCAGATTTCAGTCGGACAACATCACGACTGTGGCTTACATCAATCATCAAGGGGGAACCAGGAGTTCCCTAGCGATGTTGGAAGTCTCGAAGATAATTAGCTGGGCAGAGTCTCACTCTTGCCACCTGTCAGCGATCTACATCCCAGGCGTGGAGAACTGGGAGGCGGATTTTCTAAGTCGACAGACCTTTCATCCGGGGGAGTGGGAACTTCACCCAGAGGTATTTGCTCAACTGATTCGTCATTGGGGCAAACTGGATCTGGATCTCATGGCATCTCGCCAGAACGCCAAGCTTCCTTGTTACGGATCCAGGTCCAGGGACCCGAGTGCGGTGCTGGTAGATGCACTAGCAGCCCCTTGGGTTTTCAACATAGCTTATGTGTTTCCACCTTTTCCGTTGCTACCTCGACTGATTGCCAGGATCAAACAGGAGAGAGCATCAGTGATTCTGATAGCGCCTGCGTGGCCACGCAGGACCTGGTATGCAGACCTAGTGGACATGTCGTCCTGTCCACCATGGTCTCTACCCCTGAGGCAGGACCTTCTAATCCAGGGTCCTTTCAACCATCCAAACCTACAGATTCAGTTATTGATACATTAATACAGGCTCGGAAACCTGTTACCAGAAAAATTTACCACAAGATATGGCGTAAATATTTATATTGGTGTGAATCCAAGAGTTACTCATGGAGTAAGGTTAGGATTCCTAGGATATTGTCTTTTCTATAAGAGGGTTTAGAAAAGGGCTTATCCGCTAGTTCGCTAAAGGGACAGATTTCTGCTCTGTCTATTCTTTTACACAAGCGTCTGGCAGAGAATCCAGACGTCCAGGCTTTTTGTCAGGCTTTGGCTAGGATTAAGCCTGTGTTTAAAACTGTTGCTCCTCCGTGGAGCTTAAACTTGGTTCTTAAAGTTCTTCAGGGTGTTAAGTATGAACCCCTTCATTCCATTGATATTAAGCTTTTATCTTGGAAAGTTCTGTTTTTGATGGCTATTTCCTCGGCTCAAAGAGTCTCTGAGTTATCTGCCTTACATCGTGATTCTCCTTATCTGATCTTTCATTCAGACAAGGTAGTCCTGCGTACTAAACCTGGGTTTTTACCTAAGGTTGTTTCTAACAGGAATATCAATCAAGAGATTGTTGTTCCATCGTTATGTCCTAATCCTTCTTCAAAGAAGGAACGTCTTTTGCATAATCTAGACGTGGTCCGTGCCCTGAAGTTCTACTTACAGGCAACTAAAGATTTTCGACAAATTTCTTCTCTGTTTGTCGTTTACTCTGGACAGAGGAGAGGTCAAAAGGCTTCGGCTACCTCTCTCTCTTTTTGGCTTCGTAGCATAATACGCTTAGCCTATGAGACTGCTGGACAGCAGCCTCCTGAAAGAATTACAGCTCATTCCACTAGAGCTGTGGCTTCCACCTGGGCCTTTAAGAATGAGGCCTCTGTTGAACAGATTTGCAAGGCTGCAACTTGGTCTTCACTTCATACTTTTTCCAAATTTTACAAATTTGACACTTTTGCTTCTTCGGAGGCTGTTTTTGGGAGAAAGGTTCTACAGGCAGTGGTTCCTTCTGTTTAATGTTCCTGCCTTGTCCCTCCCATCATCCGTGTACTTTAGCTTTGGTATTGGTATCCCATAAGTAATGGATGACCCGTGGACTGAACACACTTAACAAGAGAAAACATAATTTATGCTTACCTGATAAATTTATTTCTCTTGTAGTGTGTTCAGTCCACGGCCCGCCCTGTCTTTTTGAGGCAGGTTCTAAATTTTAAATTATAACTCCAGTCACCACTGCACCCTATAGTTTCTCCTTTCTCGTCTTGTTTCGGTCGAATGACTGGATATGACATGTGAGGGGAGGAGCTATATAGCAGCTCTGCTTGGGTGATCCTCTTGCAACTTCCTGTTGGGAAGGAGAATATATCCCATAAGTAATGGATGACCCGTGGACTGAACACACTACAAGAGAAATAAATTTATCAGGTAAGCATAAATTATGTTTTTGCTAGAAAGATGAAGAAAAGGAATATTTCTCTTTGAGTGTATGGTGTATGTAAAGTGTGAATAATAATTAGTAATCTGTGTCTGAAATTTCATAATGAAATCTGGTATTTGATATAAATTTGATATAAATTTAAATTTCTAATTGGTACCTATTTTCACTCACATTTAACAGATGCAATCAGATAATTAATAATAATAATAATAATAAAATTACTATCTGAATATGTAGTTCTGCCCTATTTTTCCAATAGTGTATCTGGCCTATGAATGTTATAAAATAAATTAATATTCTGTATCAGAAGAGGATAAATTCATTATTGTAATAGCTGTAGATGTCTATCATTTGAAGGCTGCTAGATCCAGGTTGGCATTCAACCCTTGTGGATGAAGAGTCTTCAGTCGGTAGATCCAGTATGTTTCACGCTGTCTAAGTCTGGTGAGTCTGTTGTAGTCAGAACTCTTTGGAATAAAGTCAATGGGAATGTATTTGAAAATGTATGGATTTCCATTGTGTTTGGTTAGACAATGATTAGGTATGCTATGTTTAATTTTATTTTTTCTGGAATTTTTGCAGTTGCGGTGATGTTCACCCCATCTGTTTCTCAGCTTCCTGGAGGTGCGGCCTACATATTGGAGGCCGCATAAACACTCCATAAGATGGGGGGCGTGTCCGTGCAACGTTCTTGACAGGACGTATTTCCTGAAGGCTCCAGGAGAATCTCTAATAATCCGCCGATTATTAGCCTTCTACAGCAAGAATTATAATATCACAAATAAAAGGTTCGCAGTAATAGATACTGGGGCCCCATATCTCTTCATTTTGCTGTTTTATGAAGCTGAAGACTCAGATCGGAATATAAAGGCCTAAGGCGGCGGCCTACTACCTCTAGGCTAACACCTCCCCCCGGGAAGAGCCGGGTTATTAGTGCTGTTGGGTTAGCCCAACTTACTAAACCTCTTCAAAATATAATATTAACTGGACAGTCAATCGCTACACAACTTCTCTCCTGAAGTCAAGACTATTTAAAGCGAAGCAATCCTACAGCATGGCGAATATAACTGAAGGGGGCTGCCCGATATAGCCTGTTGACTTCCCCAAAAAACTAATGTTCCTTATGAATAGGCTTATTGAGAAGGCTCCGTATGACTACCTGACTGATCGCATAGCAGCGAGTGAGACTGCTGCAAAATGCGAGGAGAGACCATCGGGGGCAACGCAATATCCCGACACTGGCTCTGCATACAATACTTACAATTCTAGCATACCCCAGGGAAGTAAATCCTCCGATCTGAAATCCTCCGGTGACCCAGAGAAAACACATGCTGCAGACCATGGGATTGCCACAGAGGAGCACTGTTTAACAGACCATATGTTAGTAGCCCTGCTGGAAGGGGCCGTGACCCATACACAAATTGCGACTGTGAAAAAGCTTGGTCTGATTGCATCAGGCGACATGCCGAAGGGAGGCTACCTGGCCGCACAACTTACCTGCAAGAGAACATCATGCCGCCAACAGTCCACATCAGTTAGACACAAAGAATGGGAGACACTTGCCTATACCCAAGCTGGTTCACGCAGTCATTCAGCTACATCATTAGACTGGCTACTTGACAACTTTGAGCCACAGTATACTCACGGAGCAAGACAAGAGATATCGGCTCAACATCAACTGGTCCCCCGAATCGCTTCCGAATCAAAATCCTTTAACTTCTTGCTGCAGCTCATCAGGGATGCAGGGAGCTCTATGGTCGCAGCGCTCAGAGAAGACGCGGGCTCACAGGAAGGCCTGCAGACAGCTGCTGAACTTGTACTCAGTGTGATCAACGGGCTCCCTCTCAAGCGCAAGTTAACACGATCCTGCCTTTTCTATCCTGAAGTAACTGACACTGGTTGGAGAGACCCCCAGCATAGCTCTGGAAATGCCGAACGCTCTAAACACCCCACAGCAGCGTGGAGTGGGATCCACTTTTGCAACCAAAGAGGAGAGCCTGCTATGAAAGCCGGAGAGGGGCAGATAAACAAGGCATTTTGAGAGGACTATCCTTTATTGTCGTGTCGGGTGAATGTTAACCCGGGTATGCAATAGTTATGTAATTGTTAGTTACATGAGTTGACGTTTTTTTTCTGTTCACTGCCATGCATAATTTAATTTCATGTGGAGGTGGTCTAGCCTGCCCCAGTGCTGCTTCACTATCTGTCACCTTCCTGATAACAGCTTGCCCATAGTGTAAATGTTACTGTCGCCAAGCCTTTGTCTCCATATCCTGCCTTAATACTACAGTAAGGGGATTCGCCTCACAACATTATCATCTGCATCTTAGAAATACTGCAGGACGTTGCCTCCCTATGGCTATGACCACTATTGGGCTATGGCCGTCATTTATAGTATGCTTACTTAATTGTTTATACACCTCAGGGGGGGGGGGGGGATGGCTATTAATGCTCTAATGTGTTTTATCCCTATTGCTACACTAACCCATAACCCCAGTCACCTGCTTAGCAGTTAAGATATCTGGCTGTTCATTGGGGAGCATAGCACGGACCTTATTATATTGTTAAAAATTATCTCCTTAGCATACCTACATAAGGCGTAGATTGATGTCCTCCCCCCACTACCGCACTAAGTTATATATTCTGCCCATGTATTTACCCAGCCTATAAGTATCACCGGTCCTGATCCTGATAGATTAACAGATAATCAGATATATCAACTCAAGCATTGACTGTACAGCAGATATCTTTTATTGATAACCTTTGTTTTGTTGTTTGTTTGTTTTGTTCAAATTGTTTGTTATTTGTTTTTATTATACATAATCCCTACACCTATGCTTACAATACAGCAAGGAGGATCCATGAGTGGTCCGCATTGTTACTTGAAGGGACAAAAATGAGGACAACTATTCAAGGTCTAAAAGCATGATTTTATACTATCAAATTGCCACTGTATTGTACATTTATATAGAAGCATGTTTACTGTATCGTATAATTCCTCAATAAAAATTGTTAAAAAAAAAAAAAAGAAAACACTCCATAAGATAAACGGTAAAAGATGAATTGCAGTTGAAAAAGATAGGAATTTGGAAAATCTCACCAGTGATTGTGGATTTGAAATTTTTAATCCCTGATTTGATAATTTTACAAGAGCCACATCCTGTTTTGCCACATTTGTAAATACCCCGAAGGCCAAATAGTCCCTTGTTTTGATTGGGATTTTGTAATGTTCTATAATGTTCAAAGATAGCACCCATTTACTACAACATCTACAAAAAATCAATGTTAACAATAGAAATCTTTCTTGGATTACCTGTGATGTCAGCTCTTTATATTCGAACATTTTGCACGATTTAGGTTTATTAGCAATTTCACATTATCTTCACAAGGATATTTATTTGCCAAGCACACAATGTGATTATATTTTAGAGAGCATTTTGTTTATTTTACAGCATAACTATTTCATATACCAAGACAATTTTTACTTACAGATCAAAGGAACGGCCATGGGGACCAGGTTCGCCCCCAGTTTTGCAAACCTATTCATGGGATTCTTTAAAGAAAAATACATCTATTCAGCAAACTTTGGGGCGAACCTGGTCTTCTATGGCCGTTATATAGATGATCTGATTTTCTTATGGGAAGGAGATCTATCGTTGGCCAACAATTTCATAGAACATTTAAACTTCAATAACATGGGCCTAAAATTGACGGCCAACATTCAGACCCAAAATATCGAATATCTAGATCTCATCCTTAGTTTAGAAGAACACAATATTACATCTAAGACCTTTTTTAAAGATGTCGACTGTAATAGTTTTTTAAATTACCACAGCAATCATCACAGGAATTGGATACACAATGTACCCTATAGTCAATTTCGTAGGATGAGACGAAATTGTAGCGATTATAAAACTTTTTTGGAAGTCAAGTATTATACAATAGGTTTATTGAAAAAGAATATCCCCCATTTTACTAGACAGGGCCCTTGAGAGAGCGAAAAATCTTAATAGGGAGGATATCCTAGCAGATAAAAAAACAAAACAAAACAGATACACCTTTTGGAGAAAAAGAAACCGTTTTCATAACACAATATAATTCTGATTTTCATAAAATACAACACATCATAAAAAAACATTGGTATATAATACAAAGGGACCCCATTCTCAAACATTTGGTAAAAGAAACACCAAAAATCATATATAAAAGAGCGCCTACACTTAGAAACCAGCTAGCTCCCAGTAAGAAAGTAAAACACAAACTTTCTAATAGAACATTACAAAATCCCAATCAAAACAAGGGACTATTTGGCCTTCGGGGTATTTACAAATGTGGCAAAACAGGATGTGGCTCTTGTAAAATTATCAAATCAGGGATTAAAAATTTCAAATCCACAATCACTGGTGAGATTTTCCAAATTCCTATCTTTTTCAACTGCAATTCATCTTTTACCGTTTATCTTATGGAGTGTTTATGCGGCCTCCAATATGTAGGCCGCACCTCCAGGAAGCTGAGAAACAGATGGGGTGAACATCACCGCAACTGCAAAAATTCTAGAAAAAATAAAATTAAACATAGCATACCTAATCATTGTCTAACCAAACACAATGGAAATCCATACATTTTCAAATACATTCCCATTGACTTTATTCCAAAGAGTTCTGACTACAACAGACTCACCAGACTTAGACAGCGTGAAACATACTGGATCTACCGACTGAAGACTCTTCATCCACAAGGGTTGAATGTCAACCTGGATCTAGCAGCCTTCAATTGATAGACATCTACAGCTATTACAATAATGAATTTATCCTCTTCTGATACAGAATATTAATTTATTTTATAACATTCATAGGCCAGATACACTATTGGAACAATAGGGCAGAACTACATATTCAGATAGTAATTTTATTATTATTATTATTATTAATCTGATTGCATCTGTTAAATGTGAGAGAAAATAGGTACCAATTAGAAATTTAAATTTATATCAAATTTATATCAAATACCAGATTTCAATATGAAATTTCAGACACAGATTACTAATTATTATTCACACTTTACGTACACCATACACTCAAAGAGAAATATTCCTTTTCTTCATCTTTCTAGCAAAATAATTGTTTTCCCAGACAGACAGTTATAAACAACACAACTATGAGTGTGGGTGCACAGGCACATGATGCAGACATTTAACAAGGGGAGGGGGGGGGGGGGGGTTGTGGACATGTTTGCATGCACATGCATATACAGAAATACCTCTGTTCATTGAACAACTCATTTCATACATACACATCCCTATGTACAAACACACCTTTTTATATTAAAAAAAAAAAAAAAAAAGGCAACAACTTCTAATGAAAATAAAGTGATATTTTCCTTTTAAAATAGATTATGTATACTATAACAAACTATTATTGAGGTGAAATATGTTTCAAGCCATTATAACAAACTACATTGAGGCTATACAAGTATCTATCTTCTACAAAAACCTAATAATATCATTTTCTTTAAATCATCACTTTCACCATGCAAACAACAGGTTAAAAGTTTAGACTCCCATTCAGATCCCGATCACTTAATGAACTATGCATTTTCCATACATACACTTATTTTAAATTATACATATTTTTTTTCAAAAGGATTGTGTCTATCACAATAAATGATTAAGTGAGGTTATATATGTAATAACTTTTAATGAAAACAAAGTGATAAGATTGTTTTATTTGTTCATTCCTTTTCACAATGTAACCAATAGGTTAAAAGTTTAGATTTTTACATTTATACACACCCAATTCAAACCTTGTTACTCTGTCTAATTTTTAAATTGTAACAGCTGGGAGCCTGTTTTGGTTTCCATAGCTGAATGCACACAAATGTTTTTCTATTGGATTACACATATGATGACAACTTCCTCTTTTGACACACAAATGTGTATACATTGTTAACAATTGTTAATGATGGCATTCACTTTTTTATCTGATGAAACAACCTGTTTGAGGTTGAGAAACGCGTCATAAGTATTAAAAGCCATTTTATTTGAAGTTGTCTGTGTTGTGGTTTATCAATATCAACTGAACAACACACAAAAGATTACACCTTTGCAGCACCTGAAGTCCAGCCAACAGGAGACACACTCAGAGTTTCAACTAGGACAAGTGCCTTTGGAGCTTGGCTTCCACAGTGTACTAGCCACTGATAAGTGCTAGCCTGCTTTCTTGCACTGGTCACAGTACAGTGTCACACCATCTGGTAAGCATAATACTTACTTATATCTATACCTACATATCCAGACGGTATCACGCTATTGTGGCGCCCTCTTTCTACTTTCCATTACTGCCAGTAATTGATGAGATCGTATTCGGAATTCAGGCCTCTTGGTACTCTGGTCTGAAGCCTGAATATCCAGAACATTTCTCTCTTTCCTAAAATTTTGTCTCTGTCATCACCCCTTAAGGGGGTTTTGACCCACTCAATCGCTTGCCACCTCAAGGTGGCACTGCTTTTGTTGTATATATTTCTGAAATGCTTGACTACGGGAGAAGTCGCTTCTCCTATTTTTATCATAGACAAATGATTTCTTATTCTGATGTTTACCTCAGTTGTGGTGAGTCCTACATATTGAAGTCTACATTCTACACACGTCAGGACATAAATGGCATAGGAGGATGTACAGTTGAGACAAGAGGTGATTTTAAACACCTCTCCTGTGGCTTCTGAATGAAACTCATCAGAGATGACAACTTGATCACACGGTTTACATCTTGTCCTGCCGCACCTGTACACCCCCCTATGTCTGAGCCAAGAACCTGGTTCTGTGACTGTTAGTCTCGGTAACTCAGAAGAGGACAAATAATTGCCTATTGTTTTGCTTTTACGATATGAGCACCTTAGGCCCATGTCCACACTGCTTACGAGTCTGTCATTTGCTGTAAGAAGACGAAAATGTTTGTTTACTATGTCACAGATATCTTTGTACTCTGTACTATAATCTGTGACAAAAGTAACTTTGTCTTTGTTTTGGGGGGAGATGTCTGACCTCACAGATCCCCCGGAGCATTTCTTTTCAGAGGGAATTGAGAACACTCTTGGATGATGGTTTGGAGGATGGGCACTTTGATCAAGCTACTCGTGATTTTTTATACATAGAACATCCTGTGGTGCCCATCTTCCACCATCTTCCAAAGGTGCACAAAAGTTTGACAGATGTTCAGGGACGACCCATTGTGAGTGGCATCGGTTCGCTCCTTGAACATCTGTCACAATGGCTTGACGCCATTCTTTATCCCTTTGTAGTTTCACTTCAAAGCCACCTGAAAGATACCAAAGATTTACTGAACCTTATGGAGAACTTCAGATAGAAGGTACATTATAACTGACTGACAGTCAATGTCACAGCCCTTTATTCCTCAATTCCCCACGAGGAAGGCCTAAACTACTTCCGTTTTGATGAGGATTTTTTTCTCCAAAGGTGTGGGACGGCGATGGGGGCGAAGTTTGCGCCCTCATACGCCAACCTTTTTATGGGTTGGTGGGAGCTGTCCAACATCTTTGGATAGGAAAATGATCACAGAGCATATATCGCCTTTTATAGGCGATATATAGATGATCTCCTGTTCATCTGGCAGGGATATGTTTGATTTCTTAAAAAAGCTCAACAGTAACTGTGTAGGCCTAAGGTTTACACACAAGACACATAACAGGGTCATTAACTATTTGGATCTAACACTTACTGCCACAGAGAATGGTTTAGTTCAGAGTAGCACTTATAGAAAGCCAATCACCAAGAACACTCTGCTACATGCGAAAAGTTGCCAACCAAAACAAGTACCATTGGCCGTGGCTAAGGGTGAACTCATCAGAACCAAGAGAAATTGCACCGATGAAGGAACCTTTTGGGAACAAAGTAAAGTTCTTGAGAGGAGACTTCTGCAAAGGGGTTACCCTAAGTATGTGATAAATCAAGCCAAATCTCAGGTAGACAGATTGGACAGAGTGACCTTGCTCCGGGGATCTGTGAGGTCAGACATCTCCCCCAAAAACAAAGACAAAGTTACTTTTTTCACAGATTATAGTACAGAGTACAAAGATATCTGTGACATAGTAAACAAACATTTTCGTCTTCTTACAGCAGATGACAGACTCATAAGCAGTGTGGACATGGGCCTCAGGTGCTCATATCGTAAAAGCAAAACAATAGGCAATTATTTGTCCCCTTCTGAGTTCCCGAGACTAACAGTCACAGAACCAGGTTCTTGGCTCAGACATAGGGGGATGTACAGGTGCGGAAGGA
Organism: Bombina bombina; assembly: GCF_027579735.1. Lineage (NCBI taxonomy): Eukaryota > Metazoa > Chordata > Amphibia > Anura > Bombinatoridae > Bombina > Bombina bombina. The sequence goes on from NC_069507.1 coordinate 113,235,091, forward strand.
CAATATGTAAATCGTGTGATCAAGTTGTCATCTCTGATGAGTTTCCTTCAGAAGCCACAGGAGAGGTGTTTAAAATCACCTCTTGTCTCAACTGTACATCCTCCTATGTCATTTATGTCCTGACGTGTGTAGAATGTAGACTTCAATATGTAGGACTCACCACAACTGAGGTAAATGTCAGAATAAGAAATCATTTGTCTACGATAAAAATAGGAGAAGCGACTTCTCCCGTAGTCAAGCATTTCAGAAATATATACAACAAAAGCAGTGCCACCTAGAGGTGGCAAGCGATTGAGTGGGTCAAAACCCCCTTAAGGTGTGGTGACAGAGACCAAATTTTAGGAAAGTGAGAAATGTTCTGGATAATCAGGCTTCAGACCAGAGTACCAAAAGGCCTGAATTCCGAATACGATCTCATCAATTACTGGCAGTAATGCCCCACACTTTCTTCCTTAATGGGCCATTACAAAGGGGTGAGCTTTATAGCAGTATGCACACAGTTAAATTGGCACAAAATAGTGTGCCATATAGAGGATTTTTTCCTCTTGTAATATAGCCAACTTTTCAAACAATAGAATCATGTAATATTTCATATTTTCTTACTTAATTAGTAGGATCCAAAATATAACTTTGTTTGATTGGTAACACAACTGCATGATGCCCTTCCCAATTTTAGGGAGATAAAGTAACTGAATATATGGCCATAAAATTACACTACGGCTCACTTTATGTGTCTTAGCAAACTCTATTCACACAAGCCATGCAACACATTATTCCTTTTTTCCTTTCTGCAAATATCCCTTATAGGTAGTTAACATCTAATTCTTCAGTACAGAATTACCATGTTGCAATAAATTTTATAACATAGCAAAATATCAACATAGAGTCTATTCCTATCTAAAGGAGATTGTAATATCTATATATGTTGGAAGGGTAGCAAATTATTCAAGTATAGACAACTAGGTTTCACACATAACCGCTTTTTGTATCAATGCAATATATGTCAGTGGGGAATAAAAACCTACTCTTTCTACAAGCATTAAAGGTACATACCTTTAGCGCTCCCATTACTTCTATCCTTTTTCTACTTACATAAATAAATAGGTATAGTCAGGGTTTTCTTCTTTTTTTCCAGTTATAATGGGCTGTAAATACATAAATACAGACAAGCACAACGCTGTTACTTTAACACAGCTCCCCCCTATTTTTTTCTGCTGCTACAGGCTAAATAGAATTCTAAATACAAGTATTTATAATTAGAAACAAATAAGTCATTTTATAACCCCTTGTATATTCTTTAGCATATTTGGGAAGTTGCCTAGATAAGTTAGGTAGGGCATGGGTTAATGTTTTTCTCACTGAACGTGTGTAATTATTTTTAAGCAATGATTAGCACTTTTGCTTTTTAAATGTTCAGCACTAGAGTCTACTCACCCAAAGAGATAGGTGTAGCCTTTGAAAAATATTACTCTTCCTTGTACAATATTGCAACCTCAGAAACGACAGATAGAGCCAACGAGGAAAACAACCGTGAGTTCCTAGAAAGCCTAGATTTATCCACACTAACAGAGGAAGCTAAATCCTCATTGATGAACCAATTCACAATAGAGGAAGTCAAGGCCACCATAGCTAGTCTATCTCCCCATAAAGCTCCAGGGCCAGACGGGTTCATAGTCACCTTCTACCAGGCCCTGAGCCCTGTACTCTCTGCAATTTTGCCAGAATTCCTTGAAGCCAGTATTATTACAATCCCCAAAGAAGGCAAAGACCCCACTCTATGCCCGAGCTATCGGCCTATTTCCCTTATTAACGTAGATGCCAAAATTTATGCCAAAATCCTTGCCAATAGACTGAGCATACACCTGCAGACCCTTATCCATCTGGACCAGGTGAGATTTGTTCTTAATATACAAGGCTCAAATAATACTCGCCGCCTATTAAATATCTTTACAGAGGCAGCTGACCTGGGTCTCCCCATGCTCACCCTGTCGCTGGATGCAGAGAAGGCCTTTGACAGGGTGAGGTGGGAATATCTATTCCACACTCTTACAGCCTTTGGCTCTATACTCTTCTCCCACCGCCGTGGTGAGAAGTCTGGGATTTTGCTCCCCCACAATAAAGATAACAAACGGGACCAGACAGGGGTGTCCTCTGTCTCCGCTGCTGTTTGTCCTAGCTATCGAGCCCCTGGGGGTAGCCATGAGGAGATGCCATGAGATCCAAGGTCTCCAAATTCACGACACTGTTCAGAAGCTAGCCCTGTTTGCGGATGACCTCACAGTCTTCCTCACAGACCCCCTAGACTCCCTTCCCCATTGTTCAGGTTAATAAGACGATTTGGCGAACTCTCATACTACAAAATCAACGTTGGCAAAATGGAAGTCTATTCTATAAACATTCCTGCCGATGACAAAAACAAAATTCAACTTCTTTACTCCTTCAAATGGTTCTCTAGAGGTGTGAGGCATCTAGGAGTGTTCCTCTCCCATTCCAAAACCATAACCATTAAAGAGAATTACGAGAACCTTGTGAAAGAGATTGCATTGGATCTTAACTCCAAGAGATTCGGCGAGATCTCTTGGCTGGGCAGGGTGGCAGCCGTCAAAATGATGGTGCTACCCAAGCTCACTTACCTCTTCCATTGTATTCCAATCTCCATCACCATGCCTCTGATACGAAAGTTACAGACCCTTTTTAATACCTACACCTGGCACCATAAGAGACCCCGGGTGGCGGCCCACATTCTTCAGGCCCCCGTTGAAAGAGGTGGCGTGGGCCTGCCAAACGTAAGGAAATAGAACAAAGCCGATCACCCATGCTTCCGCCTGGGGCAATGGTCTTCCCGTAACCAGATGGAAAGAACTGGAACAAGCTTCACTCCCGGCATTTGTAGACCTAGAGGACCTTCTCTGGCTACCCCCACACTGGCAGTCCAAAATCACCATCTCCAATAGCATTGTTAAAGGGTGCCAAGAGAGATGGCTGAAACTCAGGCATGGCAGACTTATCGCCCCTCACCCCTCACCGGTACACTCCATAAGAGGGCTCCTCTATGGATTACCTGAAGCCCACACTACTTCATGGCCTATCACGGGCATCAATACCCTACAAGATTTCTATGAAAATAAACAACTAAAAACCCATTCTGCCATGCTAACTTCGCCTTCACTGATCCCAAGGTTCCATTTTGACCTAATGCGACTCCGATCTCTAATGAGATCCTGGGGCATTCTGGAGGATCAACTCCGCAATCTCTCCCCATGGGAATCACATTGGAAAGTAAACCTCCAGCTTTATAAACCTCTTTCTACGCACTACAAATGTTTGATTGAGGATAATATCCCATCTAAATCAATACACATGGAAACCTGGGAAAGTGAACTACAGCAAGTACACCCCCTTGAAGTGTGGGAAACAGCAATCAGCCACACTAAAAAAGCTAATCATTGTGTTACTCTCTACGAGTTACACTTCAAAATTATCACGAGATGGCATCTGGTCCCCACCTAGCTCCAAAAACTGTACCCTGACCACTCCCCCATGTGCTGGAGGGAATGTGGAGAAAAGGGCAACCCACTCCACATTTGGTGGGCTTTTCCGAAACTTGTAGGCCTGTGGGACAGGGCGGTGACACTATGCAGGGATCTGGGCCTGGTAGAGACACTCTCCCCTGCACTTGCAATACTACACCTAGTAGACTCGGTCCCCAGATACAAACGAAACTTACTTATAAGCATCCTCATCTCCACCAAATTACTAATAGCCAGGAATTGGAAGAAATACCAACCCCCCAGATGGCAAGGGGTAATTGACTGTGTTAACCATATTAAAAATATGGAGAATTATGTGTACAGAGAACGCAGACAACTGACGGACTTCTGCTTAATATGGGAACCGTGAAACTCTTACTGGACTTGTAAACCCTAAATAAACTAATTGACCTCTGACTAATTAGAGTCAACGTAGACGACTGATCTTCCCTTCCCCCAACCCCCAGATGTATACAGAATTTGATTGAGCTTCCAGAAAACCCCCCTGGTGTCCCCTTAGAGGGAAACCGGACGTGGGAAAAGAGAGAGCCCCCAGATGAAAAATACACGGGCTCTCTTAAACCCCACGTATCTCCTAATGAGCCACAGGAACCTCTGTTCCTGTGACCCATTGAAGTCTATGGTGCTTGAGTATCGAGACACCCTAGCGGGCAGACCCGCTGAATCAAGGGCCGCCTCAGTCAAACTACTACTAAGATTAATCATAAAGTTTTGGTAAAGTTGAAAAGCTCTTGAACAACGGCCTCTGTAAAAACGAGGTAATATAGACAATAGAGGTGCTGATACACCTCTAGAACCAAAGACTATGTTTTCATGTGACGATGTTATAAGGTTATGTTTTCAAATGCAATGCATAAGTTGTTTGTGACGTATTGAATACCTCAATAAAAATTACTATTTTAAAAAAAAAAATGTTCAGCACTAGTGTACTCAATCAAGCTATGATTACGGTATTCAACCGAAACATGTCAGCTTGAGTCCGCAGTGCTCAGTGTTTTGCTGTTTTGGACCCCTCCTGGGCTTTTAATATATGGATTAATAAAATTGACTTTTTAACGTTTATCTGACCTCAGGATCAAGTTTCACATTCTTTTGCTTTATATATATATATATATATATATATATATATATATATATATATAGATATATATTTTATTTTTTTATTTAGTATAGAGACCAGCAGTGCATGTTTGGAGCCCTGGCTACCTGGATTTGTTAAAGCCCTGATTTATTTATTTCTGTTTTGTTTTTATTACTCTTGTCAGCTTTTCTTATAACTTTTCTATAGTCACTATTGTAATAGAAAAGTTGAAGTGATGATGTCCTATCCCTCCCCCTCAAAGACCTAGTAAATATGCCCTGGTTTAACATTAAGGGGGCATTTAGTTATGTGCTTCAGCAGGGTTCTCATATATTTGCTTTGCCTAGGCCTCATGAGTGTGTGTATGCAGAGTGTGTGTATGGCTAATCTACTGTATATGTGTGTTTATATAGTTTACTGCGTGTGCTTATATATATATTTATATATCTGTATTTTGTGTATGTGTGTGTTAATATCTGTAAGCTGAGTAGCGTGTGTGTACATGTATAACTTTATGCTGTGTAGTGAGTATGTGTACATGTATGTAAATATGTTGTAGACTGTATATGTTTAGTGTATTTGTACAAATATCTGCATGTATATGTGTATGCTGGACAATGTGTATGTTATTTTATGTGTGTATATATGTGTGTATACTGTATAGTGTGTTGTGTGTGTGTGTTGGTGTAAATGCAGCGTAGTGTATGTATAGTTGCTGCATATGTTTTGCATATTTGTGTGCATGCTAGTGTGAATGTCTATTGTGCCACTATCATTTCTAGTGTGAATAAAGTATATGCTGGCATGTGTGTGAAGTGTATTTAGTGTATGAGTATGCTACATGTAAAATTAAAATGTTGTTATTTTTCCCTCTGCATTTCCCTACTCAGCCCAGCCATGATGTGTACAGCCAGAATTAGTTAAAGGGATGTAAATGTCAAAACTGAAATGTGCATGGGTACATTTAAAAAACATTTGTGCAATATTCTTTCATTAGCAAAACATTTCTATTAAAAGGTATTACAATTTTTCAGACATACTGTATGCTATGCCTGTGCCTTGATTAGTGGCCTGTTTCTCAAACATCAGTATATTATTATACTTGTCATTTTTTGTTTATGGTCAAATAACATATTGAGGGGGGGCTGCTCTGCCTTAAAATGCCAGGGCCTATTATTGGTCCCTGTCTGGCCCTGTAGCTATGTATATATAAACTTATCAGTGCCCATTATTCAGTATTACATGGTGATAGGTTCACAGTGTATGACTCAAAGATTTGGGGAAATTAATTATTATAACTATAACTATATAAATATTAATTTTAAGGAGCAAACTATAATTATGTCTGTTCACTTTTTATAAACCAAGCAAACGGGAGTATTTGAGCATATAATTTGATGTAATGGAAGGTGCTTTAAAGGTGACAATCGTATAAGTTCTCAATATCTGCAATAGAAATATTTTAGAAAAAGAAGGTATTCATGTCTTGGATCTTAGGTACATACCATTTTGGAACATTTTTAGTGTTCTACAGATGTTTATAAGTATATGCACTGGGTTTTGCATAATATTTTTGTTGTTTATGGACCTTAAAGGGCCATGAAACACTTGAAAGTGATGCAGTATAGCTGTAAAAAGCTGACTAGAAAATATCACCTGAACAACTCTATGTAAAAAAGAAAGATATTTTACCTCAAAAGTTTCTCAGTAGCCACATCCCATTGTAAAGGACTTCTAAGCAGCAAATCAGTATGTCTGTCCCGGGACAGCCGAAGGATTGAGTCTCGTGCACTCTCATGTTATTTCCCTATTCAGTCTAAGGAAGTTTACTATGAAATCTCATGAGAGTTAAGTAAAATCTCATGAGATCACAGTAAAATAGTTCATGACCTCAGCACTGCTGATGCTGATTGGCTGCTGTTCATTTCTTCATTTCTTTTTTTTTTTACCTGCAGCTGAGCAGCAGCTGAGTATAACTTTTTACACAGAACTTACTCTGCAGAGCTGAGGAAATTGTGAGGTCAAATATCTTCATTTTTTACATAGAGATGCTCAGGTGATATTTTCCTGTCAGCTTTTTACAGTTATACTGCATTCGTTTCAAGTGATTTAGCATATGAGTATTATGTCCCTTTAACTAAGCCACCAAAATATTGACCTGTATTGCAATGCATTAATGATGTATTTTGATATAACAGGAAGTGCTATATCATTACAATCATTACATACATTCTTAGCATTTACAATTGAATAAGAAGGCAAAAGATGCCATGATATTTAGGTACTTTCCTTTTTGGAACTTTTTTTTATTTTTGTGGGGGTGTTTCAAAGTATATTTACTGGAAACGTGTCCTATATAATATGTTTATCGTTTACGAACCTTGATATAAAGGCACCAAATTAAACATTTACCTGTATTGTAATATGTTAATAAAACATTTTTGTAGAAAAAAACACTTGTAAATATAAATTATATATATATATATATATATATATATATATATATATATATATATATATATATATATATGTGTGTGTGTGTTATAAATTAGAGTGGCATTGTTAAAATGTATTCAAGCAAAAAAAATGGTAATAAAATATGAGGGATTTGAACATGAATAAAAGGAAAGGGAAAAAAAAAGAAAAAAGAAAAAATAATTGTAGTTGAAAAAAGTAAAACAAAAATGCAGGTAAATGAAAATCAAACAAGAAAAAGAAGGAATTAAAAGCAAATGAAATATGTAATAAAATATTTCAGGGAAAAGAGACTGACAGTGACAAAATAATGTACAGGATTGGTCCAGCCATTTCTTTTCCCATTTTATATACAAGCTAAGTATTAACTTTTAAAGGAACATAATACTCATATGCTAAATCACTTGAAACTGATGCAGTATAGCTGTAAAAAGCTTACAGGAAAATATAACCTATGTAAAAAAGGAAGATATTTTACCTCACAATCTCCTCAGCTCAGCAGAGTAAGTTCTGTGTAAAAAGATATACTCAGCTGCTCCCAGCTGCAGGTAAAAAATAAATAAATGAAGAAATTAACAGCAGCCAATCAGCATCAGCAGTGCTGAGGTCATGAACTCTTTTACGTGATCTCATGAGATTTCACTTAACTCTCATGAGATTTCATAGTAAGCTGAATAGGGAAATAATATGTGAGTGCACGAGGCTCATCCCCTTAGCTGTCCCAGGACAGACATACTAAAATGCTTCTTATAAATCTTTTACAATGGGATGTGGCTACTGAGGAACTTTTGAGGTAAAATAGCTTTCTTTTTTATATAGAGATGTTCAGGTGATATTTTCTAGTCAGCTTTTTACAGCTATACTGCATCACTTTCAAGTGTTTAAACATTTGGGTATTATGGCCCTTTAAATTTCATTAACATATTGTACATTTTGCTTGATGAAATATGTGTATTGATATACCATGTCCTATAGAAACATATTTGTTTATTTTATCTTGAAAAATCAACAAACAATAAAGAAAATAAAAAAAAAATGTCAACAGACCTTTGAAATATGTGTATTATCAATTTGCAGTGTAAAAATGAATGGGGTTTTGTATAGATTTGAGTATAACTCTATATCTTATTTAGTCCCCATTTTGCCTATACTTACTGTAAATGTTTATCTTTGAATAAAATGCCTTTAATAGTTTCTCAAAATAAACTAAGGCATGCTGTGATAATGTTGCAGCTCAAAACACATCATGGGGATCCTTACATTCCATCTTTTCTGGGAATACACTATACGAGTTTTTAGCTCCCCTGATAGTGATGATAGCTCATAGTACACCTCTGAAGCAATCTCTGCTGACATTGTTAAATTATTCATAAGGTTGGCTTTTAGCCATCAATCAAAAAGGTGACAATTTTGAAAATATATAAAAAGAATAAAACAGAAAGACAATTTCCATTAGGCTATATGGATTTATACTTTACATGTTTTATGCATAGGTTTGATATAAGTGAAGCTTTTTTCCAAGCAATAGCTCAATGACCTTGCATTAGACAGTATTCCAAGTTTATTCAATACAATATACCCTTGCTGTTTTTTCTCCTTATTTTATTCCTGGCATTATTAGAACAGCGTTTTTTGAACAATTGTTCTAGATTCACCTTGATATATTCAAACCTCTTTTTATACACCTGGCAAGTTACCAGTGGCTGCCTCTCTTAAAATGTCTTGTAAAACATTTGTATATCATATCTTTTATTAATTAATTCTATTTAGACATGTGCATTAATTTCATTACAAAAGCAAATTCATTAATGAAACACAGATACAGTATTCGTGTCGTTTTCACTAAATGAATATCAGAACAAATACACCATGGTATTTAAAGAAAACAAATAAATACTGATGAAATTCAGCAGTATTTGTTTCCTTTAATTTACCTTAAAGGGTTAAAAAAAACTTACCTGCAACGCTCTGTAGGGTCGTGCTAATCCAATCCTTCTTCAGTAAGCTTAGCGAAGCGGACCCCATGTCCTGTGCTAAATGCTACTGTCTTTTAGCGCAGGGCCTGGGATCCACTTCACTAATACTTTAGCGTGCCCCGGGCTCTGTAAATAATTATTGGAATTAGCTTGGATCTCCATTTATTGGAATTAGCGCGGATTAATACTACACATGAACATTTTCACCTGTAGCAAAGAAACAGTTACATTTGTTTAATGAAAACAAATGTAAATGTTCCACGAACATTCAGTATTTATTTAGTTTAAAACCAAACGAATGCTGACAAATATTTGGAAAGCAAAGTTTATTTAATATTTGTTACGAAAGGTTCTGTAGACCCGAAATTTTTCACTTGTGCGCACCTCAGTTTTGGAATGCAAATTCTAAGCATACGAAGGAAATACAATTTTAGCTTTATATCTTAGTCATTTCAGCAACACGGATCACACTATAAAATGTGTCAATAATACTTTTCTGTAAAGTGTTAAAATGAAGTATGTTGTGAACTCAAATAATTTTAAAAAAACATTAAAACCACATTATCTATCAACAATTAAGTAATGTATTCCAAAAGGAATTTCATGAAATCATTCAACAGTGTAATGTTTTTTTTTTAGAAAAGCATGATATCCAAGGTTTCGCAAATCAAGACAGTTCAGGGTCATAACTCCTGTAATAGCAGTAAAGTATGAAGAAATAGAAACAAGAAATATTGAATGTGGCGATGCTGTATCGCCTCAAGGGATGCAAGCTGCTCTTTTCCTCTGTGAAACCTGCCTTCTTTCACCTCCAAGATAAAAATCTCCCAATGGTGTAGCACGTTTCAAATAAAGTAGGCGCACAAACAGGTCATACTCACAGGATTTCAGTTTTAAATCAGCCTTTTATTAAAACTATCACAAGGGTATCTTCAGATGCAGATTTAGATTTTATTAAAATATAGCTCAACGCGTTTCGGCAAAACAAGCTTTTCTCAAGAGCATAAAATCAATATATGTCAAAGCAACTTCGTTCCTCCTGCAAAAATAGTGCAAGAACTCTGTCCCCTTGCATTCCCACTCGACTTGACCCCTGCATTTGACAGATTATAGCATATTTCTGACACTGGCTCAAATATTTAGCTTGTAAAATACTTTATATGTTTACTATGTGAAACTCTCCTGATGTTTTTGTGTTTTCAGTGTCATGTATTCCTAGGTATATAGTTAAACACTGCATTACAATGCATGGTAATTTTATTGTGTCAGGGTTCTATCAGACAGGAAGGAAGCAAGTCAGCTATCCATCTATAAATTATATACTTGACCTGGTTATTGAACATTAAATATTTTACAACTTCTAAACTATGCTGTTGTATAAAAGCTATAGTCCAGTTATTTACACACACACACACACACACACACACACACACACACACACACAGTGTGGTATGGTGTTTTATGTATTACTTGAAATGAGCAAAATGAATATAGCTTTATTGCCTAAGCTGGTACTGATACATGATAAATTGCATTTTCTTCCTTCTCATTTCTTTCAGTATGCCAAATGTAAGTCCAATGTATGGTACTGTGCAAATGTTTCAGGCAGGTGTGGAAAAATTCTGTAAAATAAGAATGCTTTCAAAAATATAAATATTAATGGTTTATTTTTTATCAGTTCACAAAATGCAAAGTGAGTGAACAGAAGAAAACTATAAATAAAATCAATATTTAACCACCCTTTGCCTTCAAAACAGCATCAATTATTCTAGGTACTATTGCACAAAGTCAGGAAATCTATAGGCATATAATTAGGTGCATGATTAAACAATCATACCAAACAGGTACTAATGATAATCAATTCAATATATAGGTTGAAACACAATTATTAACTGAAATATAAACAGCTGTGTAGAAAGAATAAAACTGAGTGAGGAACAGGCGAACACTGCTAGCAATGTGAGGTTCCGGAAGACAGTTTATTATCAAAAGTCATACACCATGGCAAGACTAAGCACAACACAATATACAAGGTAGTTATACTGCATTAGCAAGGTCTCTCCCAGGCAGAAATTTCAAGGCAGACAGGGGTTTCCGAATGTGCTGTTCAAACCCTTCTGAAGAAACACAATGAAACAGACAAAGTTGAGGACCGTAGACGCAGTGGTCGTCCAATGAAACAGTGCAGCAGATGCCAAACGTATGCTTACTTTCCTTCACTATCGGAAGATGTCCAACAGTGCAACAGCTCAGAATTGGCATAAATCAGTCTAACCTTGGTAAACCTATTTACTGTCCGAAGAGCTGTGGTTTGTTCTCACACATGTTTGGAACAACTTACCTGCCGAGTTCCTTAAAAAAGTGTGTGCAAGTGTACCTACAAGACTTGATACTGTTTTGAAGGCAAAGGGTGGTACCACCAAATATTGATTTGATTTACATTTTTTTCTGTTCAATCACTTTGCATTTTGTTTATTGATAAAAATATACATATATATAAATATATATATTTATATATATATATATATATATATATATATTGCTCCAATGTTATGGTAATATTTTATGATGGATGAATGTATAAATTGATTATCTACATATGATATTTTATAGGCTGAATTCGGAGATTAAAAGAGAATATTTGAAGGACCACTACAGAAGCACAGATATTATAAAGATATGATATATTACAGCTAATAGTCCTATTTTTATTTTTAGCAAAGCACTTTACTAAGGAACATAATAAAAATATGATTTCTTTCATATGAATGACATTTGAGATTGTTAGGAAGCTCCCTGGGTGAGAAAGATATTTGTGCAAAACAGTTTTTTTTCTCTTCAAATGGAATACTCAAGTGCTACTGCGGTTAAATTCTGGATATTACATATTTTTAATTACTGGGAATAACTCCTCACATCCATATATATTTAAGTGTTAAAAGTTATTTAAAAAAAAATATTTATCCAGTATCTGATTTAGGCTCTGTTTTTTCATGTGTATTACATTACTAAACATATGTTTTATCATTTTACTAAGAATTAAATTACTAAACATTTGTTTTATCATTTTACTAAGAATTAATTTTATATAAAGCTATTTGAACTAAATAAACAAACTGTGGTTTCCATATTTGTATAAATGAGATATGTTCCCCATTTTTATAGTCTTCCACTACATAGATAAATAAATGGGACTGTGTTTTTATACTCACCAATTCATTTACATTAACTGTTTTATGAGATATTTGGTTTGTTTGTAATGTCTATGAATATAGTCAACGTTTCACAATTTTGAATGATGTTTAATTTAAAAAAAGATTTTTATTGAGGTTTTCCACATACAAAGAAAATCTTATGCAACAAAAATTCAAGACATATCGTTACCATCAAATATGCATTCTGTAGAATTTAAACCATCTATCTCTCTTTGCGACACATTTTGTATATAATCCAGTCATCCCACATGTTAACAGAACATCAACAACAGGAAGAAGATCCTCCCAAGGGGGGGGCAGTCTGGGTGCGTCTAGTGTATGAGATCACTATTGTACTATATGGTAATCTATCTTAAAGGGACAGTAAACACCAGAATTTTTGTTGTTTAAAAAAGGTAGATAATCCCTTTATTACCCATTCCCCAATTTTTCATAACCAACACAGTTATAATAATATGCTTTTACCTCTGTGATTACCTTGTATCTATGGCTCTGCAAACTGCCCCCTTATTTCAGTTCTTTTGACAGACTTGCATTTTTAGCCAATCAGTGCATGCTCTTAGGAGCTTCACGTGCCTGAGCTCATTGTTATCTATATGAAACACATGAACTAACACCCTCTAGTGGTGAAAAACTGTCAAAATGCTTTCAGATTAGAGGCAGTCTTCAAGGTCTAAGAAATTAGCATATGAACCTCCTAGATTTAGCTTTCAACTAAGAATACCAAAAGAACAAAGCAAAATTGGTAATAAAAGTAAATTAGAAAGTTGCTTAAAATTACATGCCCTATTTAAACCATGACATTTTTTTTTTTACTTGACTGTCCCTTTAAGGATTTGACCCCTGCCTCAGGGAAAGGGGGGGTACGACCCGAAGGAAGGGGAAAAGGAAGTGGGAAGTGACCCATTTTGAGTGATGTTTTTAGGATTTTTGGCAAGTACATTTTTAAAATGTTCTTGCTAGTTTAAAGCTGAAATCACTAATATCTATTTGATGGTATGAAAGTTTGATCATCTGTTCTAAGTAGTAGTAGGTTATATATATTCAAGCATAATTTTAATTATGGAAGCAAAAGTTATATGGTAGCATCTAAAGTCACTTTATATCAATTCTATTTTAAATAATTATGGACTAGATTACAAGTGGAGTGCTATTTAAAAGCTCCCGCTCGAGCGTTAACTGCGCTAGAAGTAAGCTTTTTGCATGCGTCGGGTTGCGCTTGTATTATGAATTGAAAGTAATCAGAGGTGTGTAAAAAGCCAAACTTAGAATATTGCGTGTGTGATAACCTATTCCCCCAGAGAACTCAATGGAGCAAAAAAAGTGGAAATATGAATTCTAATATGAATATTTATTCATAAACACATATTTCTACATATATCTGATAGTATTTTGGTACAATATATATATATATATATATACATATATATATATATACACACACACACACACACACACATTATATATATATATATATGCACACACATTATATATATATATATATATATATATATATATATATATATATACACACATGATATAGGTATAGTGATATACAGATATATATATATATATATATATATATATAGGAATAACTATTTATAAATACTTAAAACATATTCTGCTATGTGCAGAACATTGGAATGTGAAATATTTGCAGTAAATACAAAGTGTTGTATTATAAAATGGCAGACAGACATGATTCACTATATCGGCATTTAACATTGCCTAAGCAGTTCTGGTGAGATTCACAGCAAATCGGCCGCTAGCAGAGGCAGCGGACAAGTTAAGGAGCAGTGGTCTTAAGACCGCTGCTTCTTAAATCCTGTTTCCGGCGAGCCTGAAGGCTTTCGCGGAAACAGGGTTATTCAGGGCCATTTGTATAGTATAAAACTATTAAATATGATTTTTGCAGAAATATGTTATTTTATGTTTTCATATAATTGACATGCAAAGTGCTCCAATGCACAGTTATATATGTCTATATTTCTATACATATGTGTGTTTATATGTGTATGTATGACTGTAAATACATACGTACACATATATAGAGAGGTATATTTATGTATCTCACTGTTAAATCCCTTTGCATTCCTTTTTTTCCTAACACCTGAGACTGAAACCTCATATCTTTGAGTCTTTGGGGCCTATTTAACAAGGTGCGGACGGACATGATCCGATATTGCGGCTCATGTCTGCCGCACATCGATAAATGCTGACATCGTACGCTGTTGGCATTTATCATTGCACCAGCAGTTCTTGTGAACTGCTGGTGCAATGCTGCCCCTGCAGATTGGCGGCCAATCGACCGCTAGCAGGGGGTGTCAATCAACGTATTGGATCGGGTTGATTTCTTGCGAGTTCTTTCCTCCTCCTCAGAGCAGACGGACAGGTTATAGAGCAGCGGTCTTTAGACAGCTGCTTCATAACTTGTATTTCTGGCGAGCTCCATACGGCGAGCTCCATACGGTGAGCTCCATATGGAGCTTGATAAATATGCCCCTTAATAACTTTTTTGTGCAATATTTTTTTTAATAATATTTTTATTAGATAGTTTTATTATGAGTGTAAGTGCACTCTGTATTGTATTTTTGATGTGTTTGTTGACACTCTTTTATTTTGAGAAACAGTGAACCAGAGTACTAAATTTGCGTTAATCCGACCTGCGTTAACTTCAATTGTGCTCAATTGATTGTGTTTACTTTCAAATTGTAATACACACAACCAGCCACGATAAACCCCTTATCACTCGCTGGTAACTGGTAACCCGCCATGCCTAAGAAATGCAATAAAATATATTGCTCATTGGAAAAAATAAATAAATAAAACTTTGCACACTGCAAAGTAATTTAATTTGGTTTGTGCAATCTCATGTTAGTGATCAAAACGACTATTTGTTAAATAAAACACACCAGCAAACATTTTAAGCATATTGGGTTACTGAGCAAGAACAGCAATGAGGTGAAAAATAAAAAAAACAGTATTCTGAATAAAACTGCCTACTGAATACTCTTGAAAGATCATCATATATCAACTAATTAAAAATAATATATGTTTTATTATTATTAATGATCTTATAGTGGCAGTAGAGTAATCCAGTATTAACCCCTTAAGGACCAGGAATTTCAGAGAAAAACTTGCCCAAAGTACCAGAGTATTTTTAGCATTTTTGCTATCACCCCATTTAAACAGAAATTGAGCCTTGTCTTTGTTTTTTATTAACCTATCAAAATAATATATGTTTTTAGGTGTCAACCCAAGCTATTGATCTACAACCATTTTGGTATAATTCATGCCACCATTTCACTGACAAATGCGATCATACAAAAAAATATTGTTAACTTTCTCATAATCTTTAGGTTTCCCACTGACATTATTTACATACCACTTGTGCAGTCATAACACAAATGGTTGTAAAGGCTTCTCTGGGATCCCCTTTCTTCAGAAATAGCAGACATGCATGGCTTTGTCATTGCTTTTTGATAATTAGAAGTCCCCTAATTGCAGCTGCGCTCAACACTTCTGAAATTCCTGGCAGTAAAGGGGTAAATTAGTTAGCTGGCAAGGGTAATAGCATTCTAGTGTAAAGATTACCCACCCACCTGACACTTCCTACCTCCCTGATCCCGACCTGACCCATCCTAAAGACCTTTCACCCCACCCACATTTTTCAGCATAATCTTAGTGTACTGGCAGACAGAATGTCAGTATTAAGTTTTAGAGCTTTTTTAAATTACATTTTATTTATTTTTTTTCTTTTATTTTCTGCAGTATAGTATCCCCCTTTACCCTCTCACCTCCCTGATCCCTCCCAAACAACTCTCTAACCATCTCCCCTCTCAATTATCTCTGACATCTTTGGTACTGCCAGCTGTCTGCCAGAACCCAGTTTATATACATTATTTTAAATTTGTTATTTTTGTATTTATTAATAAAAAAAAATATTTTATTTAGTGTAGCAATCTCCCCAACTCCCCCCTCCAAGCAATGATGCTGTAGATACTGTAGAGCCCCCTCTCCTAATCCCCTTTACAGAAGTATAGTGGACAGATCCCTCCCTCTCTCCTAGTAAAATATTTTCTTTAGCATAGTGAACCCTCACATTCTTCCCCCTTCTTATAGTAGTAGCGATGTGGGTGGGTGGCGGTTTAGGGGTTTAATGGGTTTATTATAGTATTTGCGATGTAGGGGGATGGTGCTTTAGGCGTTAATACTTTATTTTAGTGTTTGCGATGTGGGTGGGCGGTGGATTAGGGGTTATAGGGTTATAGGTTTTATATAGTATTTGCGATGCTGGGAATGGCGGTTTAGGGGTTAATATTGTAGTTTATGGGTGTTAGTGTACTTTGTAACATTTTTGTTATGAGTTTTGTGAATCATTTTTTTTTTTTACAAAATCCATAACTACTGGTCTCAGATCGCGGAATGGGTCTTGGTGGTATCAGCCATAATGCTAGCGTTATAGCCTGACCGCACAACCTGTAATACGGGCGCAATGAAAATTCCACATTTAAAAGTAATTTTTTGCGTGTGGAATGTAGAGTTGCGGTAAGGCCATATTGCAACACTTGTAATCTTGCTGAATGTTATATTAATAAACTTTTTACCTCTGTGATTACCTTGTATCTAAGCCTCTGCCGACTGTCCCCTTATCTCAGTTCTATTGACAGACGTGCATTTTAGCAAATCAGTTCTGACTCATAAATAACTCCACAGGAGTTAGCATAATGTTTAACTATATGGCACACATGAACAAGCAGTATCTATGAAAAACTGTCAAAATACACTGAGAAAAGAGGTGTCCTTCAGCGGATTAGAAATAGCATATGAGCCTACCTAAATTTAGCTTCCAACAAAGAATATGAAGAGCACAAATAGGGGTTTTACTTGTGGGTCACAATGATAAACTAGTTGATGTGAATACATAAGGAGCAGAGATTTTTTATGTGGTCTTAAGAGGGGGAAACAATTTGGTAATAATAGGGTGCTTAAAGGAAATTTATACTGTAAGATTTTCTCCCGTTAATGTGTTCCCAATGATAGAAAAAACCCAGCTAAAATCCTGCTGGTGAGCCAATTGCCAGCAGCTGTTTCATGTTTGTGTTCAGCTCCGGAGCTGCAGTGCTAATGGGACGTTACCCATGTGTTTAACACCATTGCTGGTGTTACATTGCGGTAAGCAGGCTTGCATATGCGAACCTGCCCCGCAAGGGCTACAGAGCAGCTTTCGCTCCGTACATGGAACCCAATGACCCTTGACACGGGAATTTAATCCTGGACATGTATCGACATGAGGCTCTGCTCATTACTGAAAAAGTCACAGAAGAGTACCAGAACAAAAGTTGAAGCTAAAATATGAGCTGCAACAAGGACTTAACAGGATTGTCAGTGAAAAGTAGCACATTCAGAGAAAATAACAACAGTTCTAAGATATTGCAGAATGGGGTAAATGACTTGTTAAGCATCTAATGATATGATGCTGAGGCCAAAGAAACATTTTAGCAGATTGGTTTCTGAGACTAAAGTAGATTGCACACATACACTGAGTAGCTAAGCAACGTCCAGGATTAAAGTAGTTATGTTCTTTGACTTTAAACAAGTTGTAAACATAAGCTTAGTAACTGTATAATATATGTTGCAATGTCCAAAATAAAGCAGTTATGTTTTTTTTATTTAAATTAAAGGGATAGTAAACCCCAAAATTTTCTTTTATGATTCAGATAGAACATACAATTTTAAACAACTTTCCAATTTAATTCTATTATCAAAGTTTCTTCATTCTCTTGTTATCCATTGCTGAAGGGACAGCATTGCACTACTGACAGGAAGCTGAAAATATCTATTTAGCCAATCACAAGAGACAAATGTGTGCAGGCACCAATCAGCAACAGCTCCCACTAGTGTATGATATGTGCGATACTAAGAAAACGAAGCACATTTGAAAATAGAAGTGAATTTAAAAGTGTCTTAAAATGACACGCTCTATCTGAATCATGCAAGTTTAATTTTGACTTTCCAATCCCTTTAAGTTTTAAACTTAAACTTAGTAACTGGATGATATAAGTAGCAATGCACAGTATATAGCAGTTTTGTTCTTTGAGATGGCAAAAGGTTTTAAACATAAACTTGGTAACAAGATAGTAACTTGATAATATACAAAGTAATATCCAGATTATAGCAGTTTTTCTCTTTGAGAATGAAACAGGTTGTAAACATAAACATAGTAACTGGATGACATATATAGCAAAGTCAATAATATAGCAGTTATGCTCTTTAAACTAGAAATAGGTTGTAGGCATAACCTTAATAACTGGATATTACGTGTAGAAATGTCTATGATGGAATAAAATTATATACAGAGACCTTAATATAAATAAAGGAACCAAAAACAGAAAACTTGTAAAGCAGCAGAATACTAGAACAGTCTTTAGCAAAGGGTCAGGGTTTCTTGGGGAAACTTTAAAACTGGTTTATAGGAAGGAGACACAGGACCCAATTTTCTAAAGCTCTATGGTCTGATGAGATTCTATAAGATGCCTTGTCAGTATTCCAGGTCCCGTCAGGGATCGTTTTAAACATGCTTTACCTTGGGAACTGCGTATCTCATTAAGGGGAGTTCATTAATTTTTTTTATGTGAAGGAGGGATACTTATAATTAATTTTCTCCATGCTGGTGAGTTTTTGAGAATCAGGCCTACAGAGTCTGCTGATAGTAATACTAGTGCAATAAAGCAAAGACTAAAGACTTCCTAAGTAGACAGCTGATAAGGGAAATAGATGTCAGTATAGTATACTATAATTAGCTTTTAGTTCTCTGTAGTACCGATCCCTAGAGTGGCTACTACATAAGAATGTTTTTTGTTTTGTTCTTTTAACAATTTTTATTGGTTTTACATGAATGTATAGAAAATGGTATACAAACAATATACAATAAAGTATTACACTGGTTACATTCAGCAACACTCTCCAGCTAAGTTGCATCTAACATGAACAGTCACCCCAAACTATCCCTTCAGGTCTTAGTTAAGAATAACCTAGGGCAAACACAGCTAAAAGTAAGTTTTTTTACGCGGACGGGATAGGGAGTGTATATTACAAGTTGAAAGTAAATTGTTTGCACGCAAGTGAAACCTGATGCTGACAGCTGCACTTTGGATATCGCAACCGCGTTAACTACTTCTCACTATAGATTTAAATAGAGATGCTGAAGAAAAAACTAGCACTTATCGACAGCGTTAGACCAACTGCGCTAAAGCCTAAGGTAGTTATGCATTCCAATGTTCTTCATATATAAGAAAATCCTGCCCGTATGCATCATCGCACATTTAAAGGGCCATTATACACTCATTTTTTCTTTGCATAAATGTTTTGTAGATGATCTATTTATAAAGCCCATAAAGTTTGTTTTTTTAAAAAATGTATAATTTTGCTTATTTTTAAATAACATTGCTCTGATTTTCAGACTCCTAACCAAGCCCCAAAGTTTTATTTGAATACCGTCAGCTACCTACTCCAGCTTGCTCCTGTTTGTGTAAAGGGTCTTTTCATATCCAAAAGAAGGGGGAGGGGGGAGTGTCTTATTTCCCACTTGCAGTGGGCTTTCCAGCTATCTTTTCATCAGATCTAAACTGAAAGCTTCTAAGTGGGTTTTGAAACCATTTTATACTGGATTTTTATATCAGTATCTGTGCATCTTATTCTTTATAGTAGTGTCTATTACATGCAGTTATATGAAAATGAGTGTATACTGTCCCTTTAAGTTAGTATGCAATGGCGCCCCCTTGAGATTGGCCAGTCAATCACACTGAGCAAACAAGTCCTTCTTACATTGCAGGAAGCAGGATTGCATGCTTAGTACATGGAGCCCATTGAGTGGAAAGGGTTCCATGGTGTATGTATATGTGTATATAAGTCTATACATGTGTATTTATATGTTTATATGTATGTATAGACCAAGTGTGGGCTGAAACGTTGGATGTAACCCACCATAAAATAAAGTAACAGTATATTTGAGGAAACACTGAGTCTTCAACTCTTGAAATATCAATACATAGTAAGACTTAGTACAACTTACTCGTTTGGAATGCCTAATCCACTTGGAATAAGTATACAAATTTATATATATATACAGTACAGTACATATATATATATATATATATATATATATATATATTTATTAGAAATGTGCATTTCGTTTCGTTTCGAATTGAAATTCGGACGAATTTGTCAAATTCGAAGCTTTGGATCGATTCAAATTTCTGAATTACCGTAGCAATGAAACTAACGAATAAATCCGAATTAGTTTGGATTTATTTGTTACATTCGGATGGCCATGGACTAACCACAATTACACTAGTATTGTACTATATATTAGTTACCAAAACTTCCAAATTTACTAATAGAATCCGAACCAAATACATCCGAATTTATTCGAATCCGAAACGAGGAAATTCAAAAACATTTGAATTGATCCGAAATGAACTGAAACTTGTCCGCCTGCTCTGAGGCCGGGGACAGAAATTAACCCGATCAAATACGATCGGGTTGATTGACACTCAGGGGCAGAACTACAGGGGGTACAGAGGTTGCAACTGCGACCGGGCCCCCGAGGGTGGAGCCCCAGCTTAAAAAAATAAAACATTTTATAGTGATCCCTGATGAAGTGCTGTAACAGCACGAAACATGTTGGATGTGAAAGTACTATAAAGCTAGGTTGATTCACTGGCTGTGGTGTTACATTTTGATTCTTTGTATGGAAAAACTTTTTACTTGCGATACAAATAAAAGTACATTTCTACCTCTTCTATACTCGGCCCATTAACTGCTGGACTCTTCTCACTACGGTGATTTTTTGTTTATTATTCCTTCTATCCTGACAAGGGCTCCAGTGCCTGCTGCAGAAAAACACCCCCATAACAGGATATTACTATCTCCATACTTTACTGTAGGTATGATATTATTTGGATGGTGAGTTGTATTGGATTTCCTCCAGACATATCATTTGGAGGCCAAATAATTCAATTTTAGTCTCATCTGACCATAACACCTTTTCCCATGTAGCCTCAGAATCTCCTAGGTATGTTATGGCAAAGCTCAGTCGTGACCGCATGTGGCCTTTCTTGAGGAGTGGCTGTTTTCTTGCAATCCTCCCATACAAGCCACATTTGTGGAGAATTTGTGAAATTATTGTCACATGAACACAATGACTACTCTTTGTCACAAATTCCTGCAACTGCTTCAGAGTTGATGTGGGCCTCTTGGTAGCCTCTCTGACCAGTTTCCTCCTGGCTCTTTCATCTTGATCCAGAGAGGGTCTGTATTGTACCAAATACCTTCCCCTTCTTAATAATAGACTTCACTGTGCTTCTAGGCATTGATAAAGCCTTTGTTATTTTCTTGTATCCATCTCCTGACTTGTTCCTGTCCACAACATTATCCCCGAGATCTTTTGACAGTGCCGTGCCACCCATAGTTTATTGTTTGCTTCAGTTGCACTACCAGGGACTGAGATGATCCAGGAAAGCTCTTTCCATGTTGAGCTAATCAACATGCCGACAGCTGATCACAGTTGAAGGTCAAATGGCTTTGTGTGTGCCTTTGAGAAGGTTTACTAGTAATTTTAGGAGGGAGTGATCCTTTTTCCAACTCAGTGATTCTGTTTTTGAATTGTCTTTATTTTTTGCCTGACATGATGGTGTGATATCTTTCACTTGGATGTTATAAGTTGCAACTGGGAAAACAAAAACGGTGTCTGTCTTTATGTCAGGCTGCAAAGCAACTAAATGTGATTATTTACAAGGGAGGTGATTCTTTTCAATACCCACTGTATCTAATTCTTCAAGTCTAGAGAAGGCAATTAACATTCATATAAAAAGCTGCTGTTTTTAGCACATTTTTGATAAAATAAAGCAAACATTTTGGCTATTTCTTCTGGATTATTAGTAAAACATTTGATCCAGTCATTGCAACTACTGGATAGTGTTATGTTTAGTCACAATTGTTCTGTGCTGTTACCTTGTGCCATTTGCCGTCTTCCACATATCACTGAGACTCTGCAGCATGCAATTTAGTTTAACTTTTATTCAGCTTCAACACATAGCTCCTTCACTAACAGGTTCCTCAGTAAAACTAAACATTGCTTCTAATGATCACAGAGACCTAGACACACCCAGAGGGAGTCGTCAGCTGATCTAAAAGATGAATTGCCTCAATCTCTCCTCTCAGTTGAAAAATTAGTTGTTTCCGCATTTTATCCACTGTGACCTCTTCTTTCATAATGATATTGCTCAAGTATAATATGCTTTCAACACTCCCCAGACATATAAAAGATTTGTGGTGGAATTAACATTTTTTGATAGTAATACTTTGTTTTGATCTCCTAATTTTGGCGTCCAAATACAAGTCCTTGAGGGATCAAAAATTCCCTGCATACAGTGGTTGAACCATGTGCTCTGGATAATATTCTTCCAGGTTAAGTTGCAGCTTTCAAATGATCTCTCTCTTTTCTTCTAGTGTTGAGCAAAATAAAGAAAAGGTTAAAAATTCAAGTAATACTTAATTTTGTCCTTTATTAGCGTGGAGATGACTGGTTTAATTTCTCTGTGTTTCTTAAGAGTGATGGAAGAAAGATCTGAATAATAAAGCTGTATTTTATGTACTTCATTCTTCGCTCCACTTCGCTAGCTGCTTAAATAAGTTTCTCATTAGTGGAGCAATAGTGGGGTTTAATGATAACGTTACTAACTGCAGCAGGATTTGTTTTGTTTTTTAAAGCTCTATGAGTTCTATCCATCATAAGTAACATCCTAACACTTCTGGCAAGAGCTGATGAACTATGACCAAGAGTACTTAATCTAGATTAGTGTATGTTTCTGGGAGATTAAGTAATCTGATGGTAGATCTTCTCAACCTGTTCTCCAGGTCCTCTGGTGATTTCCAGTTTTTGGATATGCTTCTTTGGAGATTACAACATTTTCTGTAGATAAGGGATTTCTCCCACAATATCATCTACCTTATCTTCAAGCTCAGATGTTCTGTTCCCAATATCAAGTACATATTGTTTAAGCTCTTTTAGAGAAGTTTTGAGTTCTTCCTGGAAAACTATTTTAATTTGGTTTAGAAGGTCTTCACTGGCTGAAACAATTTTGTGGTCAAGAGTATGACCAGATATAGGGGCCAATTTATCAAGCTCCGTATGGATCTTCTAAAGACCGCTGCTCCGTAACTTGTCCACCTGCTCTGAGGCCGCAGACAGAAATCAACCCGATCAAATACGATCGGGTTGATTGACACCCCCCTGCTAGCGGCCGATTGGCCATGAATCTGCAGGGGGCGGCATTGCACCAGCAGTTCACAAGAACTGCTGGTGCAATGATAAATGCTGACAGCGTTTATCGATGTACAGCGGACATGATAAGCTACATTGTATCATGTCTGCTCGCACATTAATAGATATACTCCATAGTCTCCACTACTTCCATTTCACTTCTAGTAGAAAGATCCATAGATGTATTCTTTTTCTTAATTTGAGCATTTGGAAGGCAAACCTTAATGGACTCTGTCCTTACCCTTGATATTTGAGGAATGTTGTTCCATCCAGAAAAAATTATAGATGGAAGACAGTAGTGATACAATACAGTTCTGCATCTGAAGTGTCCCTCATCTGAACTACCCAACCAAATTTCTAAACCATACAGGAGTGCAGACATGTGGCTAGAACTTCTAGCAGCATCAACATACATTTTACTTTACTCTGATAACATGACATGTACATCTACATATAACTGTTTAAAGCAGATTAAAATAGCCTGATTTTAAACTGAAAGGTGTTCAGTGAGAAGAAACAACATTAGGCAATGGGGGCAACGGGAAAGTAAAGAAGAACTCAAAGCCATAATACAAATGAACAAATTCATATGTGAATTTGTTAAATTGTATTATGTTCAGACATTATTATGAAGGCATTTCCTCTTTGCTGATCAACCATGAAACACAAACAGAAAACTGCTGTAACCAGGCCAATGCTTGAATGTATTGATCTTAAACAAGTAAGTAGAGCAGGGGTCAAGTCCTACAAAAAAAAAGTGTGGGAACTCTTCAAGACTTCCCCCCCCTCACAATTAATATTGTTTTATACATACACACACACATACACCCACGCACACAGTGTTTTTATATGTATATAATCTATACACTTTGGTTAATGAAAGCAAATTAAAACCAATGAAGGGTTGAATGGTTGCCTTTGGGCCTGAGACTCCCCCTCTGTCATCTATTTAAGGTGCAATAGTCCTATTTCTGCTGAGGGGAGCTAAATAACCCCAGAACAAACCAATGGGCCGCCAGCAGGGGGGTGTCAATCAACCTTGATTTTTAGCCAATCAGTGCAGACTCCTAGGTAACTCCACGTGCGTGAGGACAATGTTATTGATGTAGCACACATGAACTAACGTCATCTAGTTGTGAAAAACTGTCAAAATGAATTCAGATAAGCAGCAGAGTCTGATGACTCGCCAGAAACACGAGGCATTAAGCTCCATTCGGAGCTTGATACATATGCCCCTTTGTGTTAAAAAGATATCTAAGTAGGTATCTGGAGCACTAGAAATAGTGCTGCCATCTAGTGCTCTTGCAAATGGATAAAATGCTTGCAAAACTTCTGCCATATAGTGCCCCATAAATGGTCTGGTTCCTAAGCATACATCCCTGCTTTTCAATAAAAGATACGAAGAAAACAAAGAAAATTGATACTAGAAGTATACCAGAAAATTGTTTCAAATTGCCTGCTCTATCTGAATCAGGGAAGAAAAAACAGTGGGTTTCCTGTCCCTTTAGTCTTTAAAGGGGCAGTCTACACCATCATTTTTGTTTTGCATTATCAACACAGTTATATTAATACACTTTTTACCTCTGTGATTACCTTGTATCTAAGTCTCTGCAAACTGCCCCCTTATTTCAGTTCTTTTGACAGACTTGCATTTTAGCCAATCAGTGCTGACTCCTAGGTAACTCCACGTGCGTGAGGACAATGTTATTGATGTAGCGCACATGAACTAACGTCATCTAGTTGTGAAAAACTGTCAAAATGAATTCAGATAAGCAGCAGCTTTTAAGGGCTAAGAAATTAGCATATGAGCTTATCTAGGTTTAATTTTCAACTAAGAATACCAAGAGAATAAAACAAAATGGATAATAAATGTAAATTGAAACTTGTTTAAAAGGACATCCCCTATCTGAATTATGAAAGTTTATTTTTCACTAGACTGTTCCTTTAAGGAGTGTTTTTCCAAAGTATAGACTTTTCAGAACATTTGACAAAATAAATATGACATTTTCTACTTCTCGTTATATTGTGGCTCCTAAAATACATTTTATAGCAGCTTGTTCTATATCTATTAAAATTAGCCACGTTAACACATTTTTACATTGTTAGTCACTGCAGTACAGAATCCTCTAAATGGTAAAATGTAGTCATTTCATTGATTCTCTGTGATGAATGAGAACAGCATGTAGCCTTTTGAATTACATTGAACCATATATATAATTCAGGAACCACAATAAAAGAATATGTTCCATTTATTTCCATTACTGTTCTACAAATTAGCATAACAATGACAAAAATCTAAATTTGATGTGGACATAGAAACTAATCATTGTCACTCACAAAACACAATTATAATAGCAAAATGTAAAGTATTTGCAAGATATTGTATATATAACGTAATTGATGTAATATTGAAACCATATTTCATAAAAAAAATGATTTATAAAGCTGCAGATTAGAATTGTTTGTTTTTTTTCTGTTACTAAATGGGAATGTATAGCCTTAGGCAGCAGGATTTATTTGCATTCCAAATCATGTAATTTACAGATTAGTAAACAAGGAGTGTAAAATAAAGATAACATTATAATTATGAAAATGTATTCATTGATTTACTTCCAGTAGCTGTTATAATTAAAAATATCAGACAAAAAGAATTATAATTTTTTTGGATGGTGGAAAAATCTAAAAAAATCTCTATGGTCAATTTTTAAGAAGATTATTCTGTTGTGATTAGCATAACCAAGTGTAAACATCTTCTTTAAAAGAACAAATTCCAAAAGGAAATGATCAAATTGAATAGATGTGACATTGGCAGACATAATTTAAGTGCACGGAATGGCAGCATTCTGATTTGCATAATCAAAAATGTGTATATTTATTAAGAGGAAAAAAAAGGTACATTTAAGCCTAGATTACTCTATTCACAAAGACATGAACTGCAGATGAACAGTAGGTATTTTGAAATCTTTAATTAACTATGCATTATCAAGGGCCAAATCCAGTGAGTATTTCCTGGAAAAAAAAGCTAGCCCTGCACAATGCATAGTTAATGCTGTATACAATTAAAGGGATAGTCTAGTCAAAATTAATGTTTCATGATTCAGTTAGAGCTTGCAATTTTAAGCAACGTTCTAATTTATTACTATTGTAATTTTTTTCTTTGTTCTGTTTGTATCTTTATTTGATAAAGCAGGAATGTAAGCATAGGAGTTGTCCCATTTTTGGTTCAACACCTTTCTGATTTCTGTCTAAATGTTGCCACCAATCAGCAAGCCCTATCCATGTGCTGAACCAAAAAATGGGCTGGCTCCTACGCTTACATTCAAATAAAGATAGCAATGAGAGTGAATAAAAAATAATAGGAGTAAATTAGAAAGTTGTTAAAAATTGTCTGCTCTATCTGAGTCATCAAAGTTTAATTTTGACTAAACTATCCCTTTAACCTGCAATTCCCCTATTTTAGGTGAATTGTACACAGCATTAACTTTGCAATGTACAGGCATAACTTAGTTTTTCTTACAGAAGATACTCACTGGGTTTGGCCTTTTGTAATGCATACTTAAAGGGACAGTCAAGTAAAAAAAAAAACTTTTATGATTAAAATAGAGCATGTCATTTTAAACAACTTTCCAATTTACTACATTTTGCTTTGTTCTCTTTGTATTCTTAGTTGAAAGCTAAACCTAGGAGGTTCATATGCTAATTTCTTAGACCTTGAAGTCCGCCTCTAATCTATGTTATCTAATAATTCATGTGTTTCACATAGATAACATTGAGCTCAGGCACATGAAGCTCCTAGGAGTCAGCACTGGTTGGCTAAAAATGCAAGTCTGTCAAAAGAACTGAAGTAAGGGAACAGTTTGCAGAGGCTTAGATACAAGGTAATCACAGAGGTAAAAAGTATATTAATATAACTGTGTTGGTTATGCAAAACTGGGGAATGGGTAATAAATGGATAATCTACCTTTTTAAACAACAAAAATTCTGGTGTTTACTGTCCCTTTAATAGCAGCACTTGAAATGTTTTAATTCACCTGATATTCACCTCTTAATGAATAGACCCCAAGATGTGCAATAAAGAGTGCACAAACAGTTAATGAATAACATCCGTCCCATTATCGTCTGTGCTTCTGATGACATTAAATTGCAGTTATTACATAAAATAAGCAGCTTAGTGGTAATGCACAATTAATTGTACCTCCTATTACTTTATATGTGGGGGTAAAAAAAGATTGTGACAGAATTAAAATGTTTTTGCAGTTGTATGATGCCACAAAGATGTCACTGCCTTATTTGCATTTATACTACTTAAAACTGGGGTAAATATTTTACTACTAGCTTATGCATAGACATTGATTTTTATAAAGCATTAAAGGGACATGAAATCCAATCCCCCCCCCCTTGTTATTTAGACAGATAATACAATTATAAAAAAAGTTTCCAATTTACTTATATTATCAAATGTATTTTGTTCTCATGTCTAGAGATATCTAGATAGGTAGCGTGCGAAACAGTGCTGCCATCTAGTGTTCTTGCAAATGGATAACAGAGATGAAAAACGGCTGCCATGTACTGCAGACAAGTACACACTCCTAAACTTGCCTTCCTGCTTTTCAACAAAGGATAACAAGAAAAGAAAGAACATTTGATAATGGAAGTAAATTGGAAAGTTGTTTAAAATTGTTTGTTCTATCTGAATCATGAAAGAAAAAAATGTGGGTTTTATGTCCCTTTAAATACAATGGCCTCTATTTAACAAAGTCTGGTGGACCTGATCCGACAGTGCGGATCAGGTCCGCCAGACCTCGCTGAATGCGGACAGCAATACGCTCTCCGTATTCAGCATTGCACCAGCAGCTCACAAGAGCTGCTGGTGCAACGCCGCCCCCTGCAGACACGCGGCCAATGGGCCGCCAGCAGGGAGGTGTCAATCAACTCGATCGTACTCGATCGGGTTGATTTCCGGCAGGGCCGGACTGGGAAATCAGACCGGCCCTGGAAATTTGTATAGACCAGCCCTGCACCGCCCCGCCCCTCCAACCTAGCCCCGCCCCTTCAAGAAAGCCAACTATGCTCTAGTTGGTTTTCCCTTCAACTCATATATATATATATATATATATATATATATATATATATAAATATAATATGTATAAATATAATATATATATATATATATATATTATACATATAATAGAAAATAAAAATATTGTGAGTTAAGTTTATACACATATGAGACACAGAACAAACTTTAACACAAAAGTGACTTACTATTGTTTAACCCCTCTGTAGACAGGGCTGTGCACCTAGTCAGAAACACTCAACCACATAAAATGCATCTGACCTGTAGAATTAAGTTCAATTAAATATATATATATATATATATATATATATGCACTTCATATTCTGTGAAATAATGTTCTTTATATGCAAGAATGCTTCTATGCATTGTATAACCGAATTATTGAATACAATTTTTATGTTGCCTTTGTGAACCAACCTGCACACAGCGTTGCAGTTGTACATGATACTCTCAAAATACATTTTTATCTGCACATTTCTTTAATGAAGGATAAAACTCTTTAAACATAATACACAGTAAAGCATTTATGCTGTTCCTGCTATTTTAAACAGTGCACTTTCCCAGCAGATTACTGCCCTCACCACCAAAGAATAAACATCACAAAACAGGTAGTAGTATTCCCAGGGACAGCATAACTTCATTGTCAATAACAGCTGCAAAACTTAAACTGCATTTATTTTTCCACATTGTATAATATAAAGGCTACATCATATGCTTGATATTGATAGCAAAAGAGAGGCAGCATAGTGACTGTGTTGTTATGTTAATATCAAAAGTTGCTTCTGTTTGAAAATCAGCCAACTGACTCATTTTGACATCCATTACTGTAGCCACTTAGCAGAATAGTGCCAGTTCTCAGTGCCCGTCACTGTAATATCTTCTACTGTACTGGAGTCTGGACTTAACACAGACAGTCAGTCACTAACTTGTATATCACTTCACAATCACTGATCTTCACTGTTCATCATAATAAAATTAATAAAAAAAATTATACTACATACATGATGAGAGAATGAGATTAATTTGTGTGGTGACTGATCAGTGATCTTCTAAGTTCTGCCCTGACTCCTGACCGACCACAATGTTTGCCTCAGTGCTGCTCTGCTTTTTTGCTGGCCTGCTGCTGCCTGCAGCCTGCTGCCCACTGCCAGTGCCCAAATAAAAAAATGACCAACTTACTAAGTTGCCGTCCGCCATCCTAAAGGTCCCGCCGTCGGCCCATCTCTGAGGTGAGGTCTCGACTCTCTTCAGACTCAGTTCAGTCCCTGGACCCTGGCTGCTCCCACTGTCTGTCCACACGTGACCCCACATGCCGTGACCTGGCTGCTAACTGATGCTCACTGATGATGCGACGCACGCAGCGTCTGGCTGAGGCTCCCTCCACTATGTCACGTGGTGCTGGTGAGTCAGACAGTCAACTCTTGTGACATCACACCCCACCCCCACCTGCTGCCTGACCCGGCCCACATATGATGATCCTCCTGCCTCCTCCCTGGCGGCCCAGTGGGGAACTAAGTAGTTACTAGTTGCGGACGGTTCGAGTCAGAGTGAGGCAGCCGCAGCAGCGGTCGGACGGAGAGGGGGTTAAGGGGTTAACAATATATAAAAAATAACATAAGTTTAATAAAAATAAATAATACCTTTTACTACACAGATGCTGCAGCAGTGAGGACTAAATACTAACTGTGTCATAACAGGGACTGACTTGCAAGTTGCAACAAAAACTTAGAGCAATTTAGCAAAGCTGCAAGCAACAATATACACAGCAGCCAGCCAGCCCAGCTGAGCTGCCGGCCGGCGGCCCACCGGGATTTTTCCCGGTATCCCGGCTGCCCAATCCGGCCCTGATTTCCGGCGATGTCTGTCCGCCTGCTCAGAGCAGACGGACAGGGTTATGGAGCAGCGATCTTTGTGACCACTGCTTCATAACTGCTGTTTCTGGCGAGTCTGAAGACTCGCCAGAAACACAGGCCGTCAAGCTCCATTCGGAGCTTGATAGATAGACCCCAATGTCCTTCTAATATGTCCATATTTTATGTAGTATAGAATTATGCACATCCCAAGCATTTAAATCAATATTATTATTATTCTTTATTTATAAAGCGCCAACAGATTCCGCAGGGCTGTCCACAGGTACAGAGATAAAAGTACAACAGTGAAACGTTACAAAATAAGACAAAATTTAACAAACAAATACAGGGGGTTTGAGGGCCCTATTCCTGTGGGAATTCACAATCTAATATTCCATAGTTCTGGTCGTTATATTTGTAACTATTACTTATTGGTTGTATTTTTAATTTTTATTTCATTCTGAAATAATTTATTTGCTGTAACTATATAACTAAATTGGTTAAATTCAGAGCCCTTGAAGTTAAAGGGTCCTAAAACTATTTGATGGTTTAGTGAAGCTCAACTGCTTTTTTTTCCCATTAATTTTACATTTTGAGCGGGCAAATGTATAGATGAAGATGTAAGGGTAAAATGATGATGTAAGGGTAAAATTATTTTTTGTGGTTTGGTGAAACCCAACTGTTGCGCTTTTTTAATTCTTTTTCTTTCCTTTTTCTCACATTAATATAGACGTATAGGGGCATATGTATCAAGCTCCATATGGATATATTAGAGTGGGCAATTTTACAGAACACAAAATTAAGTGGTCATAAATGATGTTTTAGTTTTGATGAATGGTAACTCCTTGTCCCACATTGGGGAGAATTTACACTATGGGGCCTATCTATCAAGCTCCGTATGGAGCTTTAAGGCCGTGTTTCTGGCGAGCCTGCAGACTCGCCAGAAACACCAGTTATGGAGCAGCGGTCTAAAGACCGCTGCTCCATAACCCTGTCCGTCTGCTCTGAGCAGGCGGACAGGAATCGCCGGAATTCAACCCGATCGAGTACGATCGGGTTGATTGACACCCCCCTGCTGGCGGCCAATTGGCCGCTAGTCTGCAGGGGGCGGCGTTGCACCAGCAGCTCTTGTGAGCTGCTAATGCAATGCTGAATACGGAGAGCGTATTGCTCTCCGCATTCAGTGATGTCTGTCGGACCTGATCCGCACTGTCGGATCAGGTCAGACCGACATATGATAAATAGGCCTCCTTGTGGTATATTTATCAAGCTCTGTATGGAGCTTGATGCCCTGTGTTTCCGACGAGCCTTCAGGCTTCCCGGAAACAGAAGTTATGAAGCAGCGGTCTAAAGATCGCTGCTCCATAACTTGTCCGCCTGCTCTGAGGGGTGGACAGAAATCGTCAGAAATCAACCATATCGAATATGATTGGGTTGATTGACACCCCTTGCTAGCGGGGGCGGCATGGCACCAGCAGGTCACAAGAACTGCTGGTGCAATGATAAATGCCGACAGCGTATATCGGATCATGTCTGCCCGCACCATAATAAATAGGCCCCATTATGTTTGTAGTGGTGTACATATTTTGTTAAACCTTGTTTTGTTAAATCTTGTTGTAACCTATTGGCTGATTCTGTCCCCTTTTTAAACATTAGGTTTAGCATAGCACTTAAGCCTACGGTGCTGCGCTCACTTGCTCTCACTATGTTCCTCCATGGATACATTTAATCTTTGAAATAAAGCTTGTTTTTACCAAGCAAATCCACTTTTCTCCTATCTCTACAAACACCAGCAGGGTTGCTTGCTAGAGCACGGACTTCCACTGCGAGCCCGTACCCGCTCCTCCTCTCTCTTCACAGACCGTGACGTCACAGATGACGGGACTACTCCTTGCCAGCTGATGGGAGTGCACGCTGAGAGGGTGAGAGACGCAGAAAGTATCGGCTATTAAAGGACTAGTCAACACAGTAGATTTGCATAATCAACAAATGTAAGATAACAAGACAATGCAATAGCACTTAGTCTGAACTTCAAATGAGTAGATTTTTTTTCCACTCCCCCTGTACTATGTGACAGCCATCAGCCAATCACAAATGCATACACGTACCATGTGACAGCCATCAGCCATTCACAAATGCATACACACTTATTCTTGCACATGCTCAGTAGGAGCTGGTGACTCAAAATGTTTAAACATAAAAAGACTGTGCACATTTAGTTAATGGAAGTAAATTAGAAAGTTGTTTAAAATGGCATGCTCTATCTGAATAATGAAAGTTTAATTTTGATTGAGTGTCCCTTTAAGTGCTCAAATGTGTACTAGTCTCTGCACCCTGGCAAAACGGGACCTGGTTTCAATTATGTACAGCAGTTCTGGGATCATATGAAGCGCCATTGTTTTGAGAAGGAGTTTATGCTTTTGCTTATGAGCTGATTTTATGGTTTAAGTGACTCTACTTTAAGTGGTATATCTTTCACTTAAGTGGATTGTTTTTTATATTTAAAGACACACTACTTTCCCTCCCCCCTCAATCTCTTTAATTTCCAGCATCACAATCAAACCACAATTATTTGTGCTATCCATAAACCTGGAGTAAGTTATCCTCATAACATTGCTTTGTCTGTCCTTACATGCAGTTAAGCTGGAACACTAGTTGGAAATTGGATTCAGCAGCCCCAGTACAATTAACCCTTTCCCAATAATTCCCCATTATAAGAAACCATTTGCCTAACTTCTATACTGTTATTAACCCATCATATGAAGGCCCTCAATACTATAGTCTACCATTCAAATTAACCCTCACTTCACATCAACAATTAACCCTCACAATGTTATATTCTAGGATGGCTAGTATATGACAATAATAGATGCACTAATCAAGTATATAGAAAAGGGAAAAAAATAAACAGACTCTATAAAAAGGCTTATTTTTCAAAGTCAAGAAGACTTTTGAAGACCAAATTACATAAATCATTTGGCTATAGAGGACAGAGAGTTTTATTCACACTAGCAGGTACATTTTCAATAAGCAACTAAACTATGTCATTTTGAAAGATAAATTACATTGTAACCTTCATTTTTGTTAAACAAATAGAGTGGCATCCAAAGCCAGATCTGAATAGAATTTAATGGATATGACAGTCAAGAAAATGGTATTACTGGAACATTTTGCTGTAATATTTTTCAGTTCACAATGTACTCTACAGATAAAGTCGTTTTATTTACAGAGTAGACAGATCACTTGTTACAGGATACTTTATGACAAAATGAAAAAAAAACATATTGGTAAATGCTGCTCAAATACTTTAATAATTAATTAATCACTGTACAATATTACCTTGACAGATATGAATAAATATATATTTTAATTATATATATATAAGGAAATCAGGAGAAAAGTCCAGTGGAGGGATCCAGTAAAAACATAACTTTTATTAGGTCATTTAAAAACAACAGAAGTTTCCAAAAGGTACATTGTTAGACAGAATACCCCAGTCTAACGCGTTTCAGCCGTGTGGCCGTACTCATAGACTGCTGATATATATATATATATTTATATATATATATATATATAAATGTATATACAATCTCACTCAAAATATAATTCAATATAATTCAGAGATTTTATTCATTTTCCAGTAAAATATTTACCATAGTATCATATAAGCTATAGTGTAATATAGGGTTTCTCCAAAACTGTAAGTTAATTGTTCTAAAATGTTCATAGAGACTGTAAGGTTAAACTATGTGTTAAGACTGAATGGCAACCAAATGTCAAAGGAACATAAAATGCCAAAATAATTATTAAACCATTAGCTAGAGCGATTTTAAATATGGATGAGCCCTTTGACATTGTTTATTATTAATTTTCTTTAATTTATGCCTTTTGTCAAAATTAATAGAACATTTTCATATATATGCAGTTTAATAGGACATGAAACTGAAATTGTTCCTTTCCAGGATTTAGATATAGCATTACCATTTTAATGAAGTTTCCCATTTACTTTTTAAAAAAATGGGTTTTATTTCCATTTAACTACTCTATTCATGTGAGGCATGCAGATTACCAGACATTGAACGGTTTACCATGTTCTACAATGCATATAAAAAAAGTGAAAGATCACTTTTTAACATGTCAGAAATATTTTCTCCATAAAAAAGTTACATTAAATTATCTTCATTTTTGTACTTAACAGAAAGCATATGTTTGTGCAATAGATAGAAGCTCAATGACTAATAAGCAAAACTCCCACACCACTGTTGGTGAAGAGTGACAGTTAACTGCCAGGCTCATCTTCCTTACACGTCGCTCTTCATCTCTGCCAATCCCTTCACTGACTTCCTCTTGCCTCTAGGATTAAACACACAATTCTGACTCTGAAATACAAGGCCCTCAACTGCACTGCTCCCCCTTATATCTCAGACCTTGTCTCCATTTACTCTCCCTCCCGTTCCCTTCGCTCTGCTCACGACCTTGTAGAACTCTCTGTCTCGCTCCACAAGACTCTCGCCTAGTTTTGAAAGCTTCAAGCACTCCCTAAAGACTACTGTTCAGGGATGCATACAAACTACACTAGCCTTTCCTAATCCCAATTCTTCTCCTCCATTCATATCCTCTTGAACCCCATTAGCATGTAAGCATAAGAGCCCAACTGTTTGCAGATCACCTTCATAAAAGCAGACTACGGGGGGGGCGTGTCCTAACCACAGCCATGATCAGTCGCTTATTTCAGTAGCTCTGTCCTCAGGTTCAACTATCTGATCACTATCTCAGTCCATTCATACCATCCATGTAAGTGAATTCTACCTTTTATTAGGGAGCAGTTTTGGAGTCGATAGATACCTTTATTGAGGGGCTATAACTCACAGAAAACTAGTAAAGAACGAGTCAGCTGGAGGCGGCCTATACAACTATTTCACTACCCCCCCCCCCTCCCGGCTGAATACTGAGTCGGGTAAAACAGCTTTCTAATCGCTAAGACCAACCAGATCCCTCACTGCAGACATATGTCTGGAAATCAAAAGAGCAAACCACTGAACTTACGGAACTTACGGAACCAGATCTTATAAGGAGTTATCTTCTAAACATGGAACCTGATATCGTGGCCCTGTTAGCTCTAATATCCCACAACGCGCACTTCACCTCCCTCGTGGAGGACCTGAAGGCAGTCAGGAATAGTGGCTCGGAGGGGAACAAGATACTTGGGTCAGCCTATACCACACCTCAGTCATCTTACACGAGCGGAGAGGAGTATACAGGAGGCCAGGCTTCTGAAGTGGACGAACATTCTACATTAGAGACACTGCTGGACAAGGGCGGAAAGGCGCCATTACCGGACACTCTAAAGTTTGAACACCTTACCTTCAAGGCTCCCGTAAGAGAGAAGCATACATTACCTCCCCTGCTGAAGCGGGGCCGATCGGCGGGAAGTGCGAAGCACCATGGAATTGGAATACTTGAAAAGACCGTTACTTTCCCTAAACACCTATTGTTCTCCCATGGTATCTGAGCCTCCTGGGGACCTTGACGTTTTAGGCATAACCTGCATTAGTTTAGGCATAACCTGCATTAAGAGTGCTGACCCCCCCTCTCCTAAAGAGCAGCGCCTGGAAATCCTGTTGAGAACACTGAGAGACACTCTTTACCTTGGTCTTGCTCGCGGTATAGGTTAGACGACAGGTAGGATCTAAGAATGACATAATGCGAACAAGCCCAAGTACTGGGGACATTTTTGTGCACTTAGTTTTTTTAAATTTATTTACCTATTGCGTTTCATCACCTCATCGCAGGTCTTTTTCATTTAACATTGTTTGATTTTTGACCCTGTTGTTTTCCTTTTTATTTTATTTGTATACTCATGTGAAATGTTTCCTTTACATGCCTTACAGACCCCACTAACAAGACTAGCTCACAACGATTTATGTACACGGGCCCTCTGTGCAACGACAGGGGTTCTCTAAACTATATCATAATTTAAAGTGGAGGTCCGTTCGTATGCTATCTGTAACAACCAATTACAGTGTTAGCCCATATACTCCGAAGTTATAGTCGCATATCAATCCTGAGATTCCCCCATGTTACTACTTTATTCTATCTTGTCCTTAGTGTCTCATACTACTCCCACCCTTTGCACATTATTATCGCTCAGACATTGGTATGCTATAGAGTGGCTATCATTGGATACTAGATGTTAGATGAATATGGTATTCACTCTCTCTGAGCCTCCTAATTACCCAGAATACTATACAGTGCTGGTATGTATATTCCATTACAAAAGTGAATAAAGCACAACATAGCTCCCCTTTACTATATATTCTTCCTAGAGGAACGTTGTGTTCTTGCTTGGTGCTCACAGCTATCAAACTTCTCCATAAGATTAATACCTGTATAACTTGTAAACATCTATACTGTTCTGTGAAATAGTAATCTCCTGCTGAGTGAATGTAGCTGACTCTCAAGGTATTAGATAGCAAGTAGTCCAGATAGCATCTAGTTCACAACAACAGAACTTTATCTCCCTTTTGCTATAAGGAACTAATGTTACTAGGGTCATGTATTTTGTTGTTTATTGCTCTGAAGTTAGTATATAGTTTATCACTTCCAAACTATTGTGAATAATGTACTGTTTAATATTTATTCTAACTGGATATATGTGTAACCTACTGTTAACTAGGCTTTCCTGGATCTTATTGGAAACTATCTTAAAACCATATATTACTTTCTCCCACAGTTTTCTTTTTGTTTCATCCTTTTTTTTTAACCTTTTGCACAACATCACTCACTATAACTCCCTGCTTACATAGGTTCTGTTACTCCTATTTAACAATGATTTATCTAAGCCACATATCACACCCTACATAATTATAATAATGCATATATACACTCATTGGGGTCCAGAGACTCATCACCCACCTTTTCATAGCCCTACCACACCACAATAGCTCTCTGCTATACGCCTTGGCACTTGCAATACAACCAGAAAATTATTTTACAGAGAGATATGGGTATATTTATAAAGCATGTTAAAATAGAGGCCTATCTTCCATACTATTTTAAGTCTAAAAGATAATTCCATATCCTCTGTTCCTATGAGTGAGAGGCCCAAATAGCAACCCTCTGAGGGGAGTCCTTGGAGAATTCATGCATAGGTTGGTTATTATAGCCTGGCTACGAGCCTTCTGTATCATTGCTAATATATATATTAACTGAAGGTCTATCATTATCTAGCTCTTAAACACTATATACTACCTACTATATATTTTGCTCTATTATATCAGTAGCTAATCTCCAACCAATCTCTTCCTAGTCCATATAATGTCCGCTCCATATGCTAATCCCCCTCCATTCAGTTCACAAGTTTGATAAAGCCTAAGAATGACTTTAGATATTCTAGGAGAAATTTATGTTTCAGCCACCCCTTTGCCCATCCCATTAAGTTTATAAAGAGCTCAATAGAGATCCTACTAAACCATAGCATAACAACAATACTGTACCCCTCAAACTCCCGGACACGCCCCCTCTTTCCCCCACATTTTTCTTAACCAGAGCGGCTCTTGCCCGCTGAATCCCCCTTTCCCCAAAACAAAACCATTATTCTTACCCCCATCTTACCACAATTTACTCTGAATAGATACTTACTTTATAATCTTCACAGTAATTTGGGGACCATTCTTATATGTATTAAGCCAAAGGTTTATAAAATGAGGTTTTTTTTTTCTTATTATATGTCCCAGTTAGTCATCTCTGCCATACGCAAGTCTTTTATTTTTACTTCCCACACTATATATTATACATTTCATGATCCACATCTTAGATTTACTTTTAGAATCTTTGCCAGAACTTAATATAGATGTGGGTCTGACATGGCATGTGTAACCATATTACTAATACCTCGATGTTTTAGACTTAGCCTATTTCATACTTTAAAATTGTAAAGAAGTTTTTTTACAAGTCTGATTTGTATTGTTTATCTGTTACTGTTCATTACCTCAATAAAAAACGTATTTAAAAAAAAAAAAAAAAAAAAAAAAAAAAGCAGACTACAACAGTGCGACTCTCAGCAGGGCCCTCTACCCATTTTATCCCTATAAATGTTACCTTGTATACCGCCTATGTTTATAGCACTGCGGAATCTGTTGGCGCTCCTTATAGTTAATAAACCACCCTTGAAGATAGGGGTCACCAGTAGGTAAAAATTACTGAAAAATACCAAATTATTATAACAATTTGAATAGGTGTATAGAAATAATAGTCCAGTATTCCAGTCCCAAATATCATAAAGAATTGACCATGTAAGCATAATAGAAAACTCTCCAAATACAGAGGTCAGGATAATCTTCACTGAGCCCCTCTTTCCCCTCCCTTGTACCGCCTATTTTTTAGTAGAGCTGCACATTGATGGGTTTAAGGGTGGGTTTCTCAGTTTGGTTAAATTGCAGTTTGGTCTGCGAAGGAATCCAGGTTCGATATATGTGTCCTGGTTTGTATTTTCACATACATTTTTAGGTATAATCAATTATTTTATATAATAATAAGTATGTTTATATAGCAAATACTACTAATTGGTGATTGGATATTTCAGTGCTTAAACGGCTTCCCTTTGCACAAACATGTTTTGCCTGATAAAATAGCCTGTGAGGTGTGAAACAAGTCGTATTATTTGGTATAAATGTATACTTTTTTATATACAAATGTTTTTGTTTGGATATTTGTATGCCTGTTTCTTTTTGATGTCGTTTGAGTCTCAAGACATGAGAGCTGCAAGTTGGAATTATCTTTTTGTATTCCTGATTCCTTGGAGCAGTGAACTGGGGTGCTGTGAATCCTAAGTGTTACACTACCAGCACGACAGAGTGCTGCATCACTTGTGTGTATAATACCACAGGTGGGTTAGGGATTTTGCTAAGTTTTTGCCTAATAAAGATACACACATGGAAGGGCCTTTTTTTATTGTTTTATATACTTATTATGCATAGTTTAAATTTGAAATGGTAGCAAGATGACACAGAGGGGTAGATTTATCATAGTGCTAGCGGACATGATACGATGTAGCGTATCATGTCCGCTGCACATCGATAAATGCAGACAGCATACACTGTCGGCATTAATCATTGCACCAGCAGTTCTTGTGAACTGCTGGTGCAATGCCGCCCCCTGCAGATTTGCGGCCAATCGGCTGCCAGCAGGGGATGTCAATCAACCCGATCATATTTCGATCGAGTTGATTTCTGTCCGCGGCCTCAGAGCAGGCGGACAAGTTATAGCGCAGTGGTTTTTAGACCGCTGCTTCATAACTTTTTTTTCCGGCAAGTCTGAAGGCTCACACGGAAATAGGAGCATCAATCGCCATACAGAGCTTGATAAATCGGCCCCAGAACCTTCAAGTATAATAAGGGATTAACAGAACTGGAGATTAAAGCATTTTCACAAACAGAGCAAAACCAGAACACAAAGGTTAATGACTGAAACTTGAAAGGCAGCGAGTTATGGAGTAATTTGCAGAAAAAATTGTTTTTCAAAAAAGATGGGTGATTCATGGAGCAGAATACAAATAAAGGTGTTAACAGAACATGAAATCTACACTTTTTTTTCATGATTCAGATAGAGAATACAATTTTAAAAAAAGTTTCAAATTTACTTCTATTGTCAAATTTGCTTTGTTTTCTTGTTATCCTTTGTTGAAAACCAGGAAGGTGAGTTCCAGTGTGGGCACGTGTCTGCAGAGCTATATGGCAGCAGTTTTGCAACAATGTTATA
The DNA here is from genome assembly GCF_027579735.1 of Bombina bombina. Lineage (NCBI taxonomy): Eukaryota > Metazoa > Chordata > Amphibia > Anura > Bombinatoridae > Bombina > Bombina bombina. The sequence goes on from NC_069507.1 coordinate 113,275,401, forward strand.
CATTATCAAGAGCATTAGATGGCAGCACTATTGCAGGCATGTGCACACTACCTATCTAGATATATTTTCAACAGAGATTAACAAGAAATTAAGCAAATTTGATAATATATGTTAATTGGAAACTGTTTAAAATTTGATGTCCCTTTAATTGAAAAAATAAATTTAAAATGGCTGAATATACATAAGGCTTTTCTTATTAAGTTATTGTTTACATTTGCACTTAGGAAGGAAATGTAGGCAGACTCAATTGGCCATGTGACTCTTATGTGCCATTAAATTTGTTTCTATGTATGCCGGATTTTTGTTGTTTTCAATCACCACAGGAGGATCAGGCCAGCAAGTATGGCAGCCTTGATAGTTTAGTGAGATTCCATGGGGCCGATTTATCAAGTGTCTGGAGGACATGATCCGCTGTAGCGATCATGTCCGGCAGACATCGATATATGGTGACAGCATACACTGTCGGCATTTATCATTGCACAAGCAGTTCTGGTGAACTGCTTGTGCAATGCCGCCCCCTGCAGGTTCGCTAGCAGGGGGAGTTAATCAACCCGATCGTATGAGATCAGGCAGAATGATGTCCACAGCCTCAGAGACAGTGGACCAGATAAGAAGCAGCGGTTTTAAGACCTCTGCTTCTTATCTCCTGTTTCCAGTGAGCCTGAAGGCTCGTGTGAAAACTGGTGCATTGGGCACAATACGGGCTATGATAAATTGGCCCCCATGTGTTTGTTCTTGTATTAAATATGCAAAACTCATTTACATAGTAAGTTTCAGTGCATTGGTGTTACCGCCAATGTAATATCTACAATCCTTAAAATTGCCAACATGGGTCATATCGATATGGTACTATACAGGGAGTGCAGAATTATTAGGCAAGTTGTATTTTTGAGGATTAATTTTATTATTGAACAACAATCATGTTCTTAATGAACCCAAAAAACTCATTAATATCAAAGCTGAATAGTTTTGGAAGTAGTTTTTAGTTTGTTTTTAGTTATAGCTATTTTAGGGGGTTATCTGTGTGTGCAGGTGACTATTACTGTGCATAATTATTAGGCAACTTAACAAAAAACAAATATATACCCATTTCAATTATTTATTTTTACCAGTGAAACCAATATAACATCTCAACATTCACAAATATACATTTCTGACATTCAAAAACAAAACAAAAACAAATCAGTGACCAATATAGCCACCTTTCTTTGCAAGGACACTCAAAAGCCTGCCATCCATGGATTCTGTCAGTGTTTTGATCTGTTCACCATCAACATTGCATGCAGCAGCAACCACAGCCTCCCAGACACTGTTCAGAGAGGTGTACTGTTTTCCATCCTTGTAAATCTCACATTTGATGATGGACCACAGGTTCTCAATGGGGTTCAGATCAGGTGAACAAGGAGGCGATGTCATTAGATTTTCTTCTTTTATACCCTTTCTTGCCAGCCACGCTGTGGAGTACTTGGACGCGTGTGATGGAGCATTGTCCTGCATGAAAATCATGTTTTTCTTGAAGGATGCAGACTTCTTCCTGTACCACTGCTTGAAGAAGGTGTCTTCCAGAAACTGGCAGTAGGACTGGGAGTTGAGCTTGACTCCATCCTCAACCCGAAAAGGCCCCACAAGCTCATCTTTAATGATACCAGCCCAAACCAGTACTCCACCTCCACCTTGCTGGGCGTCTGAGTCGGACTGGAGCTCTCTGCTCTTTACCAATCCAGCCACGGGCCCATCCATCTGGCCCATCAAGACTCACTCTCATTTCATCAGTCCATAAAACCTTAGAAAAATCAGTCTTGAGATATTTCTTGGCCCAGTCTTGACGTTTCAGCTTGTGTATCTTGTTCAGTGGTGGTCGTCTTTCAGCCTTTCTTACCTTGGCCATGTCTCTGAGTATTGCACACCTTGTGCTTTTGGGCACTCCAGTGATGTTGCAGTTCTGAAATATGGCCAAACTGGTGGCAAGTGGCATCTTGGCAGCTGCACGCTTGACTTTTCTCAGTTCATGGGCAGTTATTTTTGCGCCTTGGTTTTTCCACACTCTTCTTGCGACCCTGTTGACTATTTTGAATGAAATGCTTGATTGTTCGATGATCACGCTTCAGAAGCTTTGCAATTTTAAGAGTGCTGCATCCCTCTGCAAGATATCTCACTATTTTTTACTTTTCTGAGCCTGTCAAGTCCTTCTTTTGACCCATTTTGCCAAAGGAAAGGAAGTTGCCTAATAATTATGCACACCTGATATAGGGTGTTGATGTCATTAGACCACACCCCTTCTCATTACAGAGATGCACATCACCTAATATGCTTAATTGGTAGTAGGCTTTCGAGCCTATACAGCTTGGAGTAAGACAACATGCATAAAGAGGATGATGTGGTCAAAATACTCATTTGCCTAATAATTCTGCACTCCCTGTATATAACTCCCAAACCTAACCTTAACCCTAAGGTAACCCTAAGTCTAACCCTAACGTAACTCTATCCCTAACACCCCCTAACTTAAATATAATTAAACTAAATCTAAATAAAACTTACAATTATTACCTAAATAATTCCTATTTAAAACTAAATACATACTTACCTGTAAAATAAAACCTAAGCTAGCTACAAAATAACTAATAGTTTTATTGTAGCTAGCTTAGGTTTTATTTTATTTGACAGGTAAGTTTGTATTTATTTTAACTAGGTAGACTAGTTAGTAAATAGTTATTAACTATTTACTAACTACCTAGTTAAAATAAATACTGTTACCTGTAAAATAAAGCCTAACCTGCCTTACACTAAAAACTAACATTACAATAAAATAAAAAAAATGAAATTAATCAAATACAATTATCTAAATTACAAAAAAATAAACACTAAATTACACAAAATAAAAACACGAAATTATCCAAAATAAAAATGAATTAATCCTAATCTAATAGCCCTATATTAATAAAAAAAGCCCCCCCCCCCCAAATAAATAAATACAAACTTGCCTGTGAAATAAATATAAAACTATTAGTTATTTTGTAGCTATCTTAGGTTTTATTTTTAGGTTATTTAGGTAATAATTGTAAGTTTTATTTAGATTTATTTTAATTATATTTAAGTTAGGGGGTGTTAGGGTTAGGTTCAAGGTTATGTTAAGGTTAGACTTATGCTTAGGGTTTACGTTAGGGTTAGGTTTAGGGGTTAATATATTTATGTAGTGTTAGTGATGTGGGAGGCCAGAGGTTTAGGGGTTAATAACTTTAGTATAGTGGCGTCGCCATTGGGGGCGGCAGATTAGGTGCTAATAAGTGTAGGTAGGTTGCGGCGATGTTCAGGCCAGCAGATTAGGGGTTAATAACTGTAATGTAGGTGGCAGCGATGTTCGGGCCTGCAGATTAGGGGTTAATAACTGTAATGTAGGTGGCGGCGATGTTGGGGCAGCAGATTAGGGGTTAATAACTGTATGTAGGTGACGGCGATATTGGGGCAGCAGATTAGGGGTTACTAACTGTATGTAGGTGACGGAGATATCGGGGGGCGGCAGATTAGGGGTTAATAACTGTAATGTAGGTGGTGGCGTTGTTAAGGGCAGCAGATTAGGGGTGTTTAGATGTGTTTTTTATGTTAGGGTGTTAGGTTTAAACATAACTTTTTCTTTCCCCATAGACTTCAATGGGGCTGCGTTATGGAGCTTTTGTTTCTGCGATCGCAGGTGTTAGGCTTTTTTTTAGACGACTCTCCCCATTGAAGTCTATGGGGAAATCGTGCACGAGAACATCAAAACACCACTTGTATTTAGGTGAGGTATGGAGCTCAACGCAACCATATCGCCCTGTATAAGCCTGGGTTTTCAAAACATGTAATAGCAGCGCTATAGGGAGGTGAAATACCACCACTTTTGTGGCAGTCGTTAATTCCCTAAAGCGCTCAAAACTTTTAATCTAGCTGTATATTAATAAAGATGGGAAATTAGGTATACAGGGGAATATAAAACAGTCAAAAAAGGAGAAAGGAAAGAAAGAAAAAAAAAAGGGGGAATAATAATAATGACAAAAGTGTGGACATAGGCTTACCTGCGTACCTATGCATAGAGAGTGTGGAATATACAATGTAATTGACTACAGTATATAAAAGTACATTACAAAATTTTTTGATAATGAGTTAAGAAACCAGAGTCCACATTTAGTCCAGAATTTAGCATGTTGAAGTGCATTATTTTTATTTCGAAGGTTTTTCTTTCCATGATGTTTTTGAAGTTGTTGCCTCTGAGAATCTTGATTTTGAGGTTTTGGCTGGAGTGATCAGGTTGGGTGAACTGGTGACCAACAGGGGTACAGTATTTTGTTTCACAGTGGTTTTTGATGGAGTGTCTGTGTAAATTCATCCGAAGGTGCGGGTTTTTTGGCTTGTTTCTCCAATATAACATGTATATAAACCTATATAAACCCAGGTAGGCTCATATGCTAATTTCTTAGACCTTGAAGGCCACCTCTTATATGAATTTTGACAGTATTTCACTACTAGAGGGAGTTAGTTCATGTGTGCCATATAGATAACATTGTGCTTATGCCTGTGGAGTTACCTAGGAGTCAGCACTGATTGGCTAAAATGAAAGTCTGTCAACAGAACTGAAATAATGGGGCAGTCTGCAGAGACTTAGACACAAGGTAATCACAAAGGTAAAAGTATATTAATATAACAGTGTTAGTTATGCAAAACTGGGGAATGGATAATAAAGTGGTTATCTTTCTAAACAAAAAAAGATCTGATGTAGACTGTCCCTTTAAGAATATTTTATAATCATTCTTTCGCCTAGATTTAGAGTTCTGCAGTCAAAGGGGTGCGTTAGCTACGCTGGCTTTTTTCTGGCCGCATCTTTTAAATACCGCTGGTATTGAGAGTTCACAGAATGGCTGCGTTAGGCTCCAAAAAAGGAGCGTAGAGCATATTTACCGCAACTTCAACTCTCGATACCAGCGGTGCTTACGGACGCGGCCAGCTTCAAAAACGTGCTCGTGCACAATATCCCAATAGAAAAAAATGGGGCAGTTTGAGCTGAAAAAAAACCTAACACCTGCAAAAAAGCCGCGTTCAGCTCCTAACGCAGCCCCATTGTTTTCTATGGGGAAACACTTCCTACGTCTGCACCTAACACTCTAACATGTACCCCGAGTCTAAACACCCCTAACCTTACACTTATTAACCCCTATTCTGCCGCCCCCTCTATCGCTGACACCTGCATATTTTTTTAACCCCTAATCTGCCGCTCCGTAAACCGCCGCTACTTACATTATCCCTATGTACCCCTAATCTGCTGCCCCTAACACCGCCGACCCCTATATTATATTTATTAACATCTAATCTGCCCCCCACAACGTCACCTCCACCTGCCTACACTTATTAACCCCTAATCTGCCGTCCGCACGCCGCCGCTACTATAATAAAGCTATTAACCCCTAATCCGCCTCACTCCCGCCTCAATAACCCTATAATAAATAGTATTAACCCCTAATCTGCCCTCCCTAACATCGCCGACACCTAACTTCAAGTATTAACCCCTAATCTGCCGATCGGAGCTCAACGCTACTCTAATACATTTTTTAACCCCTAAAGCTAATTTTAACCCTAACCCTAACACCCCCCTAAGTTAAATATAATTTTATTCTAACAAAATAAATTAACTCTTATTAAATAAATTATTCCTATATAAATCTAAATACTTACCTGTAAAATAAACCCTAATATAGCTACAATATAAATTATAATTATATTATAGCTATTTTAGGATTAATATTTATTTTATAGGCAACTTTGTATTTATTTTAACCAGGTACAATAGCTATTAAATAGTTAAGAACTATTTAATAGCTAAAATAGTTAAAATAATTACAAAATTACCTGTAAAATAAATCCTAACCTAAGTTACACTTAAACCTAACACTACACTATCAATAAATTAATTAAATACAATATCTACAATTATATACAATTAAACCTAACACTACACTATCAATAAATTAATTAAATAAAATACCTACAATTATCTACAATTAAACCTAACACTACACTATCAATAAATAAATTAAATACAATTCCTACAAATAAATACAATGAAATAAACTAACTAAAGTACAAAAAATAAAAAAGAACTAAGTTACAAAAAATAAAAAAATATTTACAAACATTAAAAAAATATTAGAACAATTTTAAACTAATTACACCTACTCTAAGCCCCCTAATAAAATAACAAAGCCCCCCAAAATAAAAAAATGCCCTACCCTATTCTAAATTAAAAAAGTTCAAATCTCTTTTACCTTACCAGCCCTGAACAGGGCCCTTTGCGGGGCATGCCTAAAGAATTCAGCTCTTTTGCCTGTAAAAAAGCCACATACAATACCCCCCCCCAACATTACAACCCACCACCCACATACCCCTAATCTAACCCAAACCCCCTTAAATAAACCTAACACTAAGCCCCTGAAGATCTTCCTACCTTATCTTCACCATACCAGGTTCATTGATCGGTCCTCGGAAGTGTTGATCCAAGCCCAAGGGGGGGGGGGGCTGAAGAGTGACGTCCATCCTCGAGCTGAAGTCTGGATTCAATCGACGGCTGAAGAAATTCATCATCGGGCTGAAGTCAGAAGTCCATCATCGGGATGAAGTCTTCTATCAAGCCGCATCTTCAATCTTCTTTCTTCTGGAGCGGAGCCATCTTCTTCCAAGCCGACGCGGAACATCCTCTTCAACCGACGCCTACCCCGCCGAATGACGGTTCCTTTAAATGACGTCATCCAAGATGGCGTCCCTCGAATTCCGATTGGCTGATAGGATTCTATCAGCCAATCGGAATTAAGGTAGGAATATTCTGATTGGCTGATGGAATCAGCCAATCAGAATCAAGTTCAATCCGATTGGCTGATCCAATCAGACAATCAGCTTGAGCTTGCATTCTATTGGCTGTTCCTGATGTTTCAGATTTACATTACCCATGATGCTTAGGCACTCTGAAGTCAAGTTAAGCATCATGGGAAATATAATTCTGAAACATCTGGAGGGCCAAGTTTCCCCATCCCTGATTTAAAGGATGGTTGTAAGTTTTTCTATTTTAGGATATTTGTAAATTTCTGGTTAATTGTTAATTATACTATTATTTGCAGCAGTGGTAGATGAATGTGCAAGGTGGTGATTATAGTATGTGGATATGACAATGAGAGAGGTGAGGACCAGGATCAAGGAACATATGGGTTATATTACCCATGATAATCATTTACATGGCCAGTCATTCAAAGGATACAGGGGTGGCTGTAGGTTAAAGATTTTAACTAGGCAATAAATAAATTGGATATTTCAATTAAAAACACAGGTACCTAATAGCTTTAATTCAGAGTCTGACATAATTAACCATTGGTGAAGATCTTTTAGTTTTAGTTACAGTTATGTTTGGAGGAAAAAAATACAGTGAATGACATTAAGTTAAGGATACTTGTATAAATTAGGTTTTTGTCTGAATTTTCATGATTCATGTATCATGCAACATCAATTTTAATAAACTCAGTCTTTTAGATGTGGTATTGAACTTAACTATCCGAAGCATGGTTTTGTATCGTACTGTTACTAATTATTGATTTTGAATAATAAGAACTTGGCTTATGTTATAGTGAGGTGATGTGATCTGAGGACTTTGGTAAATTTTGTACCATAATATAATATGATTAAATATATGTTTGTTGTATTGCTAATAATTTGTCCATTCATAGCCTTGTCAAAATGTAGATTCATGTTTTTAATCTAAGAAAATATTCCGCACTTGGAATTATATATGGCTGGGGATACTGTAATGAATGGGTTAACCTTCTATTACTACTTTTAAAGTACAACAATTAATTGAAGAGTGTATCTTTTAAAGGGAACTTTATGTGTTAGTAGTTAGTCTATGATTACGGTTTGTTGTTCAGCTGAAATGTGTGAGATGTGTGCTAACCTGTGATATTGCTGTTATACAGCCACCAGCTTACTTTTTGTATTCTGGAGAACAGGACACCTTGTTTAGGTAAATGTGTCATGTGATATAAAGGCCCATATTTATCAAGCTCGGTACGGAGCTTGAAGGGCCGTGTTTCTGGCGAGTCTCCAGACTCTACAGAAACACAAGTTATGAAGCAGCAGTCTAAAGACCGCTGCTCCATAACCCTGTCCACCTGCTCTGAGCAGGCAGACAGGAATCGCCGGAAATCAACCCTATCAAGTACGATCGGGTTGATTGACACCTCCCTGCTGGCGGCCGATTGGCCGCGAGACAGCAGGGGGCGGCGTTGCACCAGCAGCTCTTGTGACGCTCTTGTGACGCTCTCCGCATTTAGCGAGGTCTTGTGGACTTGATCCCCACTGTCGGATCAGGTCTGTGAAACCTTTGATAAATAGGGGCCAAAGACTTGGGTGTTCCTGAATTCCAGTTTGCCACTGATGGTTATGTTTCCATCACCGGGACTCTCCCCTAGCATGAGAGGCCATGCTGTTTTCCCTGATTAGTCAACCACAGTGGAGGCAGTAGAGCAGCATTTTGGGGGTGTTAAGGATGCTACTGGCGGGAACACCACTATTGTATGTGTTCTGCTTGGGAAGTAGCTATCTGGGGGTGCTTGGATTTCTGAATAAACTGTACATCCTGTTTGCAGGACCTGTAGAATTGCTGCTTGCAGTGCCAATACCAGGCTGTTTTACTGTTATCAGTACCCAGATTATGCATGGATTTCGGTTTTGTAAATGCTGATATGATACATGCCTGAGCCAATGCATACAATTAACTTCTTGTTTAATGGCAGAACACTTGATTACCCAAGAAGACAGGTCAATTAAGAGATTAATTCACTGAAGTGACTCAAACACACATATACATATTGTGTAGTAAAAGGACCCCCAATAAAAGGCTTAAATGAACAATCCACACCTTGGTCATCTTAAAAACTTTGCTTAGATTAAGCTGCAAATAGCCTCCTGCACCCCTTTGTATACAGCAAGAACAGTAAAAAAGTTATTTTAAAATTGATTTTGTTTCTGGCCACCTTGAAGTGGCTGCTAAGCTCTGCCCACTGATGACATCACAATCCGAGCTACATATTCTATCTAATCACAAAAGGCTCACTAGTTGGATTCCACAGACTGCATTTTGCAGCCCAGATCATGATGTCATCAGTGGGCAGAGCTTGGCAGCCATTTCAAAGTGGCCAGAAACAATATTTATTTTAAAATAACATATTTTACCATTCCTGCTACAAGATATAAAAAAGGGGTGCTGGAGCCTATTTGCTCTAGCACTCCTTTAAGATGGCCAAGATGTAGACTTAAACAACAGATAATTCCAAAATCAACAAATGCATAAGAAGACAACACAAAAGCACTTAGTTTAAGTTTGAAATGAGTAGTAGGTTTTTCTTCTGACAAATTTCAAAGAAAGTTAAATTCTCCATCACCCTGCATCATATGACTGTCATCAGCCATTCACAAAATGCATATACATATATTCTATGCACATGCTTAGTAGGAGCTTGTGCCTTAGAAAGTGTGCATATAAAAAAATTGTGCACATTTAGAAAATGGAAGTGAATTGGAATGTTGTTTAAAATTGTGTATACTATGAAAGTTTAATTTTGACTTAAGTGTTTCTTTAATCATTTGGACCTATGGGAGAGCAAAAGGTACCATAAAATTGCAGTGGGTAATTTGCACATTAGAATGTTATCATGCTGACAATTTTTCCTTTTCAGTATCATAATATATTGCATATGTGTATTGTTGGATACATATTATAATTAAATGTATTTTAGAAAGTGGTTACCATGATATGAATATTGTGATTGTATATAGGAAAAAAAACATACAGCACAAGAAAAGTGTGTTCTCATCAAATTATAAAAAAAATGGCAAAATAAAAATAGAATTAAATATTCAATTTGATTGGCCAGTTAAATCATATTTTATATTTAACTTTCTTTAAGATCACATACTTTTTATCCTGCTTAATTTTATCTATTTATAGGAGCCAATTTATCAAAGCTGCAATCGGCCCCAATGCATGTTTCCGCACGAGTCTTCTGGCTCGCCGATAACATGACTTAAGAAGTAGCGTTCTTAACTCGTCCACCACCTCTGAGGCGGCAGACAGCAATCAGCCTGATTGGATACGATCGGGTTGATTGACACCCCCTTCTAGCGGCCGATTGGCCGCAAATCTGCAGGGGCGGTATTGCACAAGCAATTCACAAGAAATGCGTGTGCAATGATAAATGCCGACAGTGTATGCTGTCTGCATTTATCGATGTATGGCGGACATGATCCGCTAAAGCCTGAAGATGATAAATTGGTCCTATAGTCTCTCCAGATTAAATTAGTGACGGTGTTTGGGAATAATCCAAAAAAGGTGTTTGTCCGAGCATTTTGTAGGCTAGGTTTTTTTAAAGTTAGAATTTATTTTGGGGGTTACTTTAATGTAAGTTGGGGGTTGTAACTTTTTTTTTGCAAAAGAGCCAAGAGCCCTTTTAAGGGCTATTTTAATTTATTTTAGTGTTAGGGTTTAGTTTATTTATTTAATTTTTTTATGGGGCATGTAGTTTATTGTTAAGTATAATGATTTTTTTATTTTTGATACTATAGTTTATTTTTTTTGTAACAGCTTTTTTTTGTTTTGTAACTTAGTGGGGTTATTTTAGAGGGGGGTTAGTTTAGAGGTGGGGTTTAGTTTGAATTGGGGGTTAGGCGTTATGTAGAGTAAGGTTAGATTTCACTTGCAGTTTGGCAGGTAAAGATTTTTTTATTTTTTTTTACTTCGATTTTTTTAAATATTTCTAGGGGTTAGGTTAATTTGCGTTTGTGGTTTAAGGCGGCATAGGGGTTTATAGTTAACGAAACAGGAGTTAATAGTTAATTGATTGCAGTGGGTATATGGCGGCATAGGGGTTAATAGTTAGCAAAATAGGGGTTAATATTTAATTGATTGCGGTGGGTATATGGCAGCTTGGGGTTAACAGTTAGTTGATTGCAGTGGGTATATGGCGGCAAAGGGGTTTATAGTTAGCGACATAGGGGTTAATTGTTAGTTGATTGCGTTGGGTATGTGGTGGTTTAGAGGTTAATAGTTAGCAACTTATGGTGGCTATGTTGCAACATAGGGGTTAATAGAAATATATTTGTGGTGGGTATGTGGTAATTTAGAGGTTAATAGTTAGCAACTTGCGGTGCGTATGTGGCAGTTTAGATCTTTATTAGTGTAGTGTTAGTTTGCGATTGTGGGGTACTTTGGTTTAAGTGTACTAGGATTATCATTTGGCGAGTCCGCCTCCGACAAAGGTGGCCCCCGGCACCTAGATGAAGAGGGCCCCAGCAATGAAGAAGATTGCGAAGCGGAGGCCGTGGAAGAGGCAGCAGAAGTTTGCCTCTGCAAAGATGGGCCCCCGTACCTTGGATGAAGAGAGCCCAACGTCAGATCAAGAGGAGCCAGAGTCCCCATCATCTCTAAGTAACACTTCTGATCTTAGATAGGGTTTTTTTTAGGGTGGGTTTTTTATTTTTAAGAATGTGGTTTGCTATTTTTAATTTTATTTTGTAGGCTAGGTTTTTTAAAGTTAGAACTTGTTATTTAGGGGGCAGGGGGTTACTTTAATGTAGGTGTGGTTTTTTTTTATAACTTTTGTTTTTTGCAATAGTGCTAAGATCACTTTAGGTCAGTGCCCTACAAAAGGCACTTTTAAGGGCTATTGTAATTTATTTTAGTGTTTTTTTTTTAATTGGGCATATAGTTTTTTGTGTTTTTTTTGGATACTGTAGTTTATTTTATTTTTCTGTAATTAAGTGGGGTTATTTTAGAGGGGGGTTCAATTTAGAGGGGGGTTTAGTTTAGAGTAGGGTTAGATTTTGTTTGGTGTTTGGCAGTATAGCTTTTTTATTTTTTAACTTTGATTTTTTTAAATATCTCTAACTTAGGGGGTTTAGTTTAGAGGGGGGTTAGGTGTTAGGTTAGTTTGTGTTTGGGCTTTATGGCAGCATAAAGGTTTATAGTTATCGGCATAGGGGTTAATAGTTAGTTGATTGTGGTGGGTATATGGCGGCATAGGGGTTTATAGTTACTTGATTGCGGTGGGTATATGGCGGTTTAGCAGTTAATAGTTAGCAACTTGCGGTGGGTATGTGACAGCATAGGGGTTAAAAGATAGATACTTGCGGTGGGTATGTGGTGGTTTAGATCTTTATTAGTATAGTGTTAGTTTGTGATTGTGGGGTACTTCAGTTTAGGGGTATTAGGATTAGCAGTTAGGCAGACAACAGTTTTATTCTAGGGATCCTTTTACTATATATATATATATATATATATATTGCCAATATGGTCGACGATGCTGAGTATTGCCTAAACCAGCATTGCTACCAATGGCATGTATAGTAAACTCCTCTCTGAAATGCCGCTATGTAAGGAGCTTGGAATATTCCGACAATGTCATGTGCAGCCATTAGCCAATCACAAACACATATACTGTATATATATATTGGGAACCCAGTAGGAGCTGTTGCCTCTGAAAGTGTGATTATAACTATAATTAATACCAAAATATCTCAAGAGACCGTATTATATAACAATGATCATCTTTAATACTGCAATTGCTGTTTGCTAAACTATTGACCTTCATGGAATTTCTGAACAAATAATATTTGATTAAGGAACCCAGTAGGTCTTTAAATTCTGGAAAAAGCATTGGGCTACATTTATCGACCTCAGCTGGACAGAGACATACATTTTCACCCAGGGGTTAAGTCCTACAAAAAAAAGTGTGGGAACTCCATAAGACTTCCACCACCTTTAAAATTATTGTTTTATACACACACACACACACACACTGAATTTAAATGTATCTAATCTATACATCTTGGTTAATGAAAGCAAATTAAAACCAATGAATGGTTGAATGGCTGCTTTTGGGCCTGAGACTCCTCCTCTATCACTGAGTCTCACCCACTTTTGGTGCAACAGTCCTTTGTCTGCTAAGGGGAGCTAAATAACCCCAGAGCAAGCCACACTGAAATGTAAGCACCATGTGTTCCACACAGTGCAGGGTGATCACACAGCAGGACTGCTGACAGGAACGGGGGGGCGGAGCCAGCCACCGTCTAATATGGCTGCTAAAAGCTAAAGCTCCGGTTTCACAGGCTCTACCTAAGCAAATGCCTACTCCACAACTGGTGTAAACAGGTCCCAAACAGAAGATCCGGACACCGTAAAGCCCAGAGATACCACAGGACTGGTCTGAGGAGTGCCGCTCGCACGGATAGAAAACAGACAAGCACAGAAGGTGCGTGGCGCGTCTCCTGACTAGGCCCAAATGCACAGTGCAAGTGATACAGCTGCGTGAATGGATCGACACCCGGCAATATACCAGGTGAATAAACTACCACAAAACATGAACAGAGCCCCTTAGAATGTCCGGTACACCTGTACAACACACCCAATAGCGGATGAGGGATTGTGAATTGTAAATACCTAAAGCAAGGAGGGCTGTCCGGCACCACTACTTCTAAGGCACCCGGCTGCCACGAAATTGAAACTAAGCAAATACAGATTCCATACACGGCTTAATCATTTCCTTTTTTTTTTTTCGTGCAAAATAAGCACCAATGCACAGGACTAGGCCTCCGCACACAATACTAAATATAGTGCAGCATTAAATGAAAAACAAAGTACAACCAGAAGCAAAATTACCTCTTTAACAAAGCCACTGCTCAGATCTAACACTAAAGTCTCTTCAAACCTACACACCTCTCAGAGTGGATAGTAATATAACAGATCAATAATGGCCGCAAAAAGACCATCTAAACAAGACAAAATTGCAAAAAATCACACAACAACAACAGCAAAGCTCAACAACTTTTTTAAAGTGCTAGAAGAACCTGAGCTAGAATCACCTACATCCCAAGACTCAGCAGAGATGCCACTAGCCGCAGGCCCAAGCACACAGGACACAACATCAGGAGCCCCTCTCACGAGGGCAGACATTGAGAATCTTCCTACAAAAGCAGACTTTGCTGTTCTCATCTCCCAAGTGGGTAAAATGATAAAAGACAGTCTTAAAGTAGTTAAAAAGGACATTTCTGAACTAGGTGAGAGAGTATTTCATATAGAAGAGGACATAGATCAATTGCACAGCGACTCAGACACACGAAACAGAGCAGTGGAAACCCAAGATTCACTTATACAGCAAATGCAACTCCAGCTGGAAGATTTAGACAACCGAGGACGCCGCAACAACCTCAGAATAAGAGGAGTACCTGAAAAAATAAATGCACCCCAAATTCCACAATAACTGCAGAGCCTCTTTCAGTTCCTCCTGAAAAGCACAGAATCACCAAATATGCCTATAGAAAGAGCCCATAGGGCCTTGAGGCCCAAACCACCGGAGGATAAACCCCCCAGAGATATAATACTGAAAATGCAGCTTTTCACAGATAAAGAAAAGATTATGGAAGCCTCTAAGAAACTACGCCAAATCACTTTTGAAGGAGATAAAATCCAGATGTATACAGACTTGAGCATCATCACCTTGAATAAAAGAAGGGAGGCAAGATATTTAACACAACACCTGCAAGATCTGAAAATCCCATACAGATGAGGGTTCCCATTCAGTATTAAAGTTCTACAAGGCTCCCAACTAGCAGTATACAGAACTCCAGAGGACCTGGAAAGCTTTTGCAAACAACTTAATATCCCTCAACCCACCCTACCACCCTTAGATGAGGACCCGCCATTGAAGGAGACAAGATCAACAAATAATCCCAAACCACAGAGAAACGCATGGAATAGGGTTGGAAGGAAAATAACACAACAATTCTCCAACCCTCTAGACTTAGAGCTACATAATACTTGAGACTATAAATATGTCAAAAGACTTATAAGTTAATGCCGCAATATTCCTTCCTATAAAGTTAGGTTAGAAATAGAGCCAGCCTGGTCTGAAGCATAAATCTCATCAGGCTTGTCGTATGTTCGCCTAGATATGTGAGTATATTCAACCACATTGTTTTGTTTTTTATACTCAGTGTACAGTATTGCCGTAGATTTATACTACACCACACCATTAGCCAAAATTCAAAATAGGAAGTAGCTGATACTCTCATGTTCATATATAACTGTGAATGGAGTAGTATCCCCTTCGTTCGCATATATTGTATATGTATTTATGCAATGGTTTTGTTTTTATTTACTGTTCTAAAGTTAACTGTTGTTAAGTTTGTCTACACTGGAACCATGACCGGACAAAACGCTACATACAACACTTTGCCACAAAGACTGAGCGAGACTAAACGCCCAAATCCCCACAGCACACCCACTCTAGTAGTTTCTATACATATAGCTACTGGACGACAGATGCAGCCCACATACCTCTACAGATGGATGTGATACACCTCAGCATAATGACACAAAACACTAAAGGACTAAACTCCCAGTCAAAAAGATCAATAGCACTTAACTGGTTCGCAAAACACAAAAATGAGATAATTTTTGTTCAGGAAACCCACTTTAAGCATAAAGAGGAACCCAAATTCACATCTAAACACTACCCTACATGCCACTTCTGTTCGCACACCCATAAAAAAAGAATTGGGGTGGGGATACTTCTTCACAAATCAATCCATATCCGCAACACCGCCACGTACACAGACCCAGAAGGTAGATACTTGATATTAGTAGGAGAACTTTTTAATAAACCAATTACCCTAGCAAATGTGAATGCCCCCAACACAGGCCAAGCAAAATTCTTTAAAAGAGTTACAGGGAGGCTATTGGAGGTGGCTAGAGGCACCACAATTTTAGCGGGAGACTTTAATATAGCTCTTAATCCCAAACTCGATTGTTCCTCCACCAAAAGCTCTCAAACCCATCACACCATTAAAGCAGTGACACACTGTCTTAGAGCCTCCTCCTTACTAGACTTCTGGAGAATTCAGCAGTCAACACAAAAAACATTCTCCTTCTACTCCAATCCCAAGAAAACATACTCCAGACTGGATTACTATAAGGTTCCCTGCTTGTTTGAATCACAACTGCAGAGTTTAAATAAATAATATATGTTTCACAACTGGAGTACAGGCTATTATATCAGCATAGACTGTATTTACTCAGTGTGATTTTTATAAGGAATTGCAGGAAGACTTTATATGGTTATATATTGTTGTTATACCATATGAGTAATATGTAACTGAAAATAAGTAATAGTATTAATAACAACTTTTGACATTTGCATAGTTCAAGCCCATATAGGAGAGATAAAGTTCATTGTAATAACCACTGAAATGTGAGAGACAAGTTGTATACAAACTGCATGTGCTGACAGCGGCGTGTCCTGCTGCGAGACACAGCACACTGAATAGTGTTTGCAGCGTGGATAACTGAACACAGACCAGATAGTGTATTGAGAGCTGTGAGACACGCTGAGTTGCGAGGAGCTGTCGGACATGCTGAGATATGTAAAGCTGTGTGACGTCACAGAAAGTCCGTTACTGTCCAGTATGGAAATGAATCAAAGAATGGTTATAACATAATTATGAAACATACGTTGCAAATGTTAGAAGTATTTCAGAGACAAAGTCAGTTTAGTAATGTTCAAGAGAAAACATGACATTTGAAATTAGCCGTTAGATTAGGCTTCCAAAAGAAAGTAGAAGTGATACAAATACCGTAGCGATATTAAGTAGAATCCTTTTGTTGGTAACAAAGTATAAATTCCTGTAGAGATGTTAAGTTGAGATAGAATGTTACTTCTTGGAGTAGTTCGCTGATAAGTAGTTATTATCAGTCCTTAATGAAACCAAACTGCAGCTGGTATTTGTATTCCAAAAGTTGAAGTAGTAAAAGTAAATCTTCTCTTAGTATGAATTTAGCTTATAAGAAACAGAGCACTGATTTTAGCAAACAATACTCAACAACTAAGCACTTGTTTGGGGCGTGGTGATGCCTTAAATACAGGTGAGGAAGGTGAGTTAAAGCAAAAGGTAAAAGCAGGACTGGAATCCTTACAATTACATTTGTATAGAACAATTAGGGTTGACTCTAACCAGAGATACAGATATTGCACCTACCCCATGGTCAGACCACTCGTGTGTATTCATGACATTTGAGTGGCCAGACAAGCCGATAATAGACTTCTGCTGGAGACTTGACGACACACTCCTGCTCCAGCCCCAAATCCTAGAAAAAATGACCAAAACACTATCTGAGTATTTTCAGTTCAACAAAGTGCCTCAAGTTTCCCCAGGCATAATCTGGGAAGCTCATAAAGCGGTGGTGAGAGGGGAACTCATCAAACAAAAAGCCATACTTACAAAAACATACAACAGAGAATACAAGCACTTATCAAAACAACTCAGGGAAGCAGAACACGCACATATGAACACACCCAGCTCAATAGACACCCTCACATCTCTTACCACTGCCCGAGCTAACTTAAACAGTCTTCTAACCAGGGAAATGCATAGAAAAGCCTACTACTTAAAGAAACTATACTTTACAGACGGAAACAGAGCAGGTCCACTGCTGTCCAGGGCCCTGAAAAAGAAACAGTTATCTCACTTCATTCACAAAATGTTAGATAGGGACGGCAGAGAAAAGTACGACTGTAAAGAGATAGCCAACATTTTTAGTAGCTACTATAGAACCCTGTATAACATAACCCCAATGGACAACACACAGCCCACCATACCCATAGAGGAGTATTTAGAACAAGCTCAGTTACCAACCCTAACAGATCCACAGGCTAAGACCCTAGAGAAGCCAATCTCAGAACGAGAGGTCATCGCAGCGATCAAAAACATTCCCACCAGTAAGAGCCCAGGCCCAGATGGTCTAACAAATGCCTACTATAAACAATTCCAACAAATACTAGTGCCACACTTGACTAATCTATTCAACTCATTAGACGAGGAGAGCCACCTATCGCAACAACTTTTAGAAGCCCATATTACAGTGATTCATAAAGAGGGCAAACCTCAGTCAGACCCCAGCAGTTACTGCCCGATATCTCTGCTGAATGGGGGCATCAAAATATATGCGAAGGTCCTAGCTAGTAGGATCAACTCTGTCTTACCAGAAATAGTCCATTTAGATCAAACAGGTTTTGTTGTTTAATAGACTATGCCAAGTCGCATAACATCCCCATGTTCCTGGTCTCCACTGATGCGGAGAAGGCCTTTGACAGGGTGGCCTGGCCTTTCCTCAGAAGCACTCTCCAACACTTTGGCTTCGGGGACAACATGATAAATAGAATTTTCCAACTTTATTCTGGCCCCTCAGCGAGAGTTAAAGTAAATGGGGTACTATCTAACAGCTTTAACATTGCAAATGGACCCTCTCTCCCCGATTTTATTTGTACTTACCATGGAGGCCCTAGCATCCCATATTAGAATGAACCCAAGCATCACAGGCGTATCTATAGGTCCCAACCACTATAAACTATCAATGTTTGCTGACGATGTCCTCCTCACACTAACGTCCCCCACCCACTCCATCCCGGTTTTGATGAGGGAGTTTGAGACATTTGGCAACCTGTCCAACTTCCTGATCAATGGGCAGAAGTCCGAGATCTTAAACGTCTCCCTTCCACGTAAGGAACTCCAACATATTAAGGAACTATGCCCCTACAAAATAAATCACTCACAATTAAAATATTTGGGAGTACTCATAACCCCCAAGATACCGCAACTCTTCGACGCAAACTATAAATCTCTACATAATCATGTCCAACACACACTACAAAACTGGAGAGACAAACCACTATCATGGTGGGGCAGAATCCAAGCCATAAAAATGACAATTCTACCCAAGATACTGTATATACTAGAAACAATACCCATAACACTCCCTAAACCCTACCTCCAGCGGCTCCAGCAATGTATCAACATGTTCATTTGGGGACGACAAAAGCCACGTATAAACGCAGCCACATTATATCGCCCCCTGGGAGGGGGAGGTTTGGGAGTTCCCCAAATAGAAACATACTACCATTCAGTGGCACTTCAACACATCTTAGATTGGCATAATAAGAGTGGAGTCAAAGCCTGGGTGTCTTTGGACTCCCAGATATTAAGAGCACCCAAACCAGGCTCAATCTGCTGGATCCCTAAAAATATACGGCCCACCCCATGCTCCACGTCCCCCTTTTATAGGCACATCCTAGAAACATGGGACCAACTAGTTCAGAAATATCCAAAACTGTCCTCACCACAGTCACCCCTAACTCCAATTTCCCCTAACATGGAATTAACAGGGGGCTACACACCACTAAAAAACACCAAGGCTACGCGAGAAATCCCCGAAACGGTACCTATCATTGCACTACTAGAAAATCATAGGCTTAAACCTAGAGAAAGCTTAATGACCACATTAAAGGGAGCATTCACATCATGGTTGAAACACTCCCAATTGCACCACTTCATCCACAATAATCATGCTAGAAAGGACTTGGTAAGACCCCCTACTCCCTTTGAACAACTATGTCTTTCAGAGATGCCCTTTAAGGGAACCATGTCACGAGCCAAAAAAACCCTCGAAATCGCGAAACAACAAACCCTGCCACAATTCACGGTACAGTGGCAACGAGACTTAAATATCCAAATAGAAGAAAAAGACTGGCAGATAATTTATAATAATACACGTAAGTCATCCACCTCCACAAAAATCATCGAGATGAACTTTAAAGTTCTTGTCAGGTTAGGAAATGTCCAGAAGAAGACCCAAATGCTAGGGCGAACTTAAAAAACACCCTTGCACTCTGAGTTTAATCCAGGACGTGACCCCACGACAACCTCCAAAAAACAAAGTACTCACGATATGGAGCAGGGTTAGCCTGTGCCAAAGTAATTCATGATATCAGCCAGATAGACTTCTGAATAAGGAACTGGTTTCAGGAAATGTCTTCCACAGTATCAGGAGAGCAGGGATAGTCCACTTATACTCAGACATAAGAAGGGTAAAACAGGAAACAGTTAATAATGCAGGAGTAGGTCATTTGTTATCAGGCAGTCTGAAGTTTAACAATGTGTAGACAGTCTTTTCAGAGTATGCAACAGGTAATCAGGCAGTTTGAGGGTTAACACTGAGTAGACAGTCTTTGCAGAGTATGCAACAGGTAATCAGGCAGTGTGAGAGTTAACACTGTGTAGACAGTCTTTGCAGAGTATGCAACAGGTAATCAGGCAGTTTGAGGGTAAACACTGTGTAGTCAGAACTTGCAGAATTAACAACATGTAATCAGGTAGTTTGAAGGTTAACACTGTGTTGTCAGAACTTGCAGAGATAGCAACAGGTAAGCTGGTAGTTTGAAGGTTAACACAGATTAATCAGTACTTGTTGAGATTGGCAACAGGATATCAAGCAGTTTGAAGGTTTACACTGAATAATTGTATTTGCAGAGTTTGGAAACAGGTAAACATACAGATTGAAGGTTTCACAGAAATAACAGTATTTGAATAGTTTGGCAGTACACAGAGTAGTTTGAATATGCAAGGTTTGCAGCAGGTAAACAGGAAGTTTGAAAGTTTCACAAAACAAACAGTACTTGCATTGTTTGGAGACAGGTAATCAGGAGGTTGAAGGTTAATGCAGAATAGTAAATCCTTGAAGAGACTGGCAACAGAAAAGCAGCAGTTAGAGAGATTCCTCAGCGAAATCCTATCAGAAGCCAAAAAGTTAACAAACAAACTGGCACTGGAGAAACAGGAAGCCAAGAATAAAAAGCCTGGTTGTGACATCATCAGGAAGGGGTGGCTCAGACACCTGTCAATCAAGCACACAGAGAGGACTGCAGAGCTTCCCAGCAGCTGAGCGTGACAGTGCCCCCTCCTCAAGGACCCCTCCGGGGGACCCGACTGGGCCTGGCAGGGTATTTCTTGTGAAAAGACTTGACAAGAGCTGGAGCATGAACATGAGAGGCCGGTTCCCAAGATCGTTCAGAGATAGGATAACCCTTCCAATGGACCAGGTAGTACAGCCGATTGCTCCGTAGCTTGGAATCGAGAATCTGGCTGACATCAAACTCAGAAGTTCCCTCTACGGAAAGTGGAGGAGATGGTTTACTCTTGATAGAGTACCGATTGTAGATGACTGGCTTGAGTAGGGAGACATGGAACACTGGATGGATCTTGAGAGTCTTGGGTAAGGCCAGGCGGTATGCAGAAGAACAAACTCTGGAAACAATTCGAAAAGGTCCAATGTACTTAGGACCCAACTTGGTACAAGGTTGTTTTAGAAGTATGAATCTGGTGGATAAAAATACTCTGTCTCCAGTACGAAGTAAAGGAGCCTTGCACCTTCTGCGATCAGCATATTTCTTATGTCTTAAGGAAGAAGAGAGTAGATTTTGATGAATGAGTTGCCAGTTATTACTGAGATTTTTCACTATACGATCTGCTCCAGGGACATCAGTAGAACTGGTAATCATAGGAAAGGTTCTAGGTTCAAATCCATAAGCTGCCTTAAAGGGAGAGGTCTGTAATGAGGCGTTATAACGTGAGTTGTGAGCTAATTCTGCCAAAGGCAATAACTGAGACCAGTTGGAGTGGTGATGGTCTACATAATGTCTTAGAAAAGATTCCAAGGCTTGATTTACACGCTCAGTCTGTCCATTGGATTGAGGATGGTGTGCAGTAGAAAGTGATATGTTGATTCCGTAGTGCTTACAAAAAGACCTCCAAAATTTGGAAACAAATTGGACTCCACGATCTGAGACTATGTCAGTAGGAAAACCATGTAAACGAGATATATGTAGAACAAAGAGTTCAGAAAGTCTTTGAGCTGAAGGCAAGCCTGGAAGAGGTATGAAGTGAGCAGACTTGGAGAACCAATCCACCACTACCCAAATGGTCGTATTTCCAGCAAAAACAGGAAGATCTGTAACAAAGTCCATGGATAAGTGAGACCAAGGGTAATGAGGAACAGGAAGAGGGTGTAATAGACCAAACGGTCGATGAGAAGATTGTTTGTTCGAAGCACAAGAACTACAAGCAGCAATATAATCCTTAACATCCCTCCTCATAGTGGACCACCAAACATGCTGCTTCAGTTTCCACAATGTATTGGTTATTCCCGGATGACCTGCTGAAATGTTGTCATGAGCCCAACGTAGAAGCTTAAGACGTAATCCTTTGGGTACATACAGGATACCAGAAGGTAGTTTGCAAGAAGATGGTACTCGGACTTGAGCAGCATGTAAAGCCTGTACTGGAAAAGAGGATACTTGAGCCAAAACTTTGACTGGACGTAGTATAGGTTCTGAATCCAATGGAGAAGGTTCAGAAGATTGGAACTGCCTAGATAAAGCATCTGCCTTGGAATTTTTTGAACCAGGAACATGGGAAAGTACAAAATTAAACCCGGAGAAGAACAAGGCCCACCGAGCCTGACGAGGATTGAGACGTGTAGCTGTTTGGAGGTATAAAAGATTCTTGTGATCTGTCAGAATGAAAAAAGGTTGACTGGTACCCTCTAACCAATTCATCCAAAGCTAATTTTATAGCCAAAAGCTCCTTATTGCCCACATCATAATTTAACTCGGCAGGATTGAATTTTTTTTAAAAGAACGCCACAGGATGTATCTTGCTGGTAGTCGGATTACGTTGGGAGAGAATAGCTCCAGCTGCTATAGAGGAAGCGTCAACCTCCAAAATAAACTGGAAATCAGGAATTGGATGACTGAGAAGAGGTGCAGAAGAAAATGCTGATTTTAGCGTTTCAAAAGCCTGTACTGCCGAAGAGGACCAGTTCTTACAATTTTGCCCTTTTTTACTAAGAGAAGTGAGTGGAGACGTGATGTCAGCAAAGTTCTTTATAAACTTTCTATATTAATTGGCAAATCCAAGAAACCTCTGCAGGGATTTGAGAGTAGTTGGTCTGGGCCAGTCCTTGATAGCCGACAGTTTAGCAGGATCCATCTCAAAACCTGATTCAGAAATGATATACCCCAAAAAGGGATGGAACTCTGATGAAAAGAGCATTTCTCCAATTTAGCGAACAGGGAATTGTCTCGTAACCTCTGAAGAACCAGTCTTACATGATGTACATGTTCCTGTAATGTTTTCGAATAGATTAGAATGTCATCGAGGTAAATGATAACAAATTGATTTAGATAATCTCTGAAGATTTCGTTGACAAAGTGCTGAAATACTGCTGGTGCATTGCTAAATCCAAATGGCATTACTAGATACTCGTAGTGACCAAACCTAGTGTTAAATGCCATCTTCCATTCGTCTTCTTTACGGATTCTGACCAGATTGTAGGCCCCACGGAGATCTAACTTGGAAAAAATAGAAGCACCTTGAAGACGATCGAATAACTCAGAAATGAGCGGCAGAGGATAGCTGTTTTTGACAGTAATCTGATTCAAGGCTCGATAATCAATACAGGGACGAAGACCTCCATCTTTTTTCCCAATGAAGAAAAAACCTGCACCCACAGGTGAAGAGGAAGGACGAATGAATCCTCTGGCTAAGTTGTCCTTTGGTGCCACAATACAAACATAACTCAAGAGTACGCCTTCTATGGCGTTCAGATTCTGACAATTTAATAGCTCCTACTTTCATGGGTTCCACAGACTCAGGAGATTGGGAATTATTATTAGAAAGACTTGAGGTTCGAATAGGAGGACGAAAAGAAGATTTAACAAAGGATCTCCGATTCCTATCTCTCTCTCCTGAAGACGTTTAGAATGCCGGGCGTCAAGAGTAATACATAAATTGATAAGACCCTCCAATGAATCAGGGAGTTCCCGAAATACAAGTTCATCCTTAAGGCGTTCGCAAAGTCCTTTGCGAAAGGCTGCCCGTAAGGCTCCATGGTTCCAATCAGTTTCTGTGGCTAAAGTCCTGAATTCAATAGCATATTGAGCTACCGAAAGGGATCCCTGTCTCAGATCCAACAATCCTGCCTCAGCAGCTGCAGACCGCCCAGGCTTGTCAAAAACAGAAGAAAAAATGGACACAAATAATTCCACATCCTGTAGTAACGGATCATTCTTCTCTAAAAGAGGGGACACCCAGGCTAGAGTCTTACCCTTCAAGAGAGAAATAATAAAGGTGATTTTGGAAGTAGAATTGGAAAAAACTTGAGGATTGTTTCTGAAGTGTAAACGACACTGATTAAGGAATCCACGGCATTCTTCAGGATTACTGTCATATTTATCTAGGAGTGGGATTCGTGGTATATTCTGTCCAACAGTTTGAGGTGGATTAAAGACAGCATTGGTGCTAGTAGCAGTGGCAGCAGGAGTCACCGTCGCTTGAGAAGGAGCGGAGAGGTTATGTAGCAGAGCAGTAATCTGGTCAAGCTTGGAATCCAAAGATTGCAAATGAGCAGAATGATTTCCTAGAAGTTGCCCTTGTAGAGCCACAGCCCTGGATAACTCGTCAGGGTCCATATTATGGCCAGTTTGTACTGTCAGGTTAGGAAATGTCCAGAAGAAGACCCAAATGCTAGGGCGAGCTTAAACAACACCCTTGCACTCTGAGTTTAATCCAGGACGTGACCCCACGACAACCTCCAAAAAACAAAGTACTCACAATATGGAGCAGGGTTAGCCTGTGCCAAAGTAATTCATGATATCAGCCAGATAGACTTCTGAATAAGGAACTGGTTTCAGGAAATGTCTTCCACAGTATCAGGAGAGCAGGGATAGTCCACTTATACTCAGACAGAAGAAGGGTAAAACAGGAAACAGTTAATAATGCAGGAGTAGGTCATTTGTTATCAGGCAGTCTGAAGGTTAACACTGTGTAGACAGTCTTTGCAGAGTATGCAACAGGTAATCAGGCAGTGTGAGAGTTAACACTGTGTAGACAGTCTTTGCAGAGTATGCAACAGGTAATCAGGCAGTTTGAGGGTAAACACTGTGTAGTCAGAACTTGCAAAATTAACAACATGTAATCAGGTAGTTTGAAGGTTAACACTGTGTTGTCAGAACTTGCAGAGATAGCAACAGGTAAGCTGGTAGTTTGAAGGTTAACACAGATTAATCAGTACTTGTTGAGATTGGCAACATGATATCAAGCAGTTTGAAGGTTTACACTGAATAATTGTATTTGCAGAGTTTGGAAACAGGTAAACATGCAGATTGAAGGTTTCACAGAAATAACAGTATTTGAATAGTTTGGCAGTACAAAGAGTAGTCTGAATATGCAAGGTTTGCAGCAGGTAAACAGGAAGTTTGAAAGTTTCACAAAACAAACAGTACTTGCATTGTTTGGAGACAGGTAATCAGGAGGTTGAAGGTTAATCCAGAATAGTAAATCCTTGAAGAGATTGGCAACAGAAAAGCAGCAGTTAGAGAGATTCCTCAGCGAAATCCTATCAGAAGCCAAAAAGTTAACAAACAAACTGGCACTGGAGAAACAGGAAGCCAAGAATAAAAAGCCTGGTTGTGACATCATCAGGAAGGGGTGGCTCAGACACCTGTCAATCAAGCACACGGAGAGGACTGCAGAGCTTCTCAGCAGCTGAGCGTGACATTTCTCATGTGCTGGTACTTAACACCACACAGACTACACAAAATATACCCTTCTTCAACAGCACAGTGCTGGAGAGGATGTGGAGAAGTAGGCACTATGGCTCATATTTGGTGGCAATGCCCCAAAATACGCACATTCTGGAGCTCAATAGAGGAGGCATTACGAAACACACTAGGGGAGATATTCACCCTCACTCCAGAAATAGTGTTACTAAACCAAAATCCAGCACTCCGTTGTAAACTATGCACCACACTGACAAGGATATGTATAAACAGTGCAAAAACGCTGATTGCACAGCAATGGAAGTCTGTAATAACTCCAACAGTTCAACAGTGGCTATCAAAGGTCTCAGTGATCATTCAATTAGAGCAGTATGGTTATTATAAAATGAACCAACTAAATACATTCCTAGAAGTAAAATTTTATTGGGAGACCTTTTTAAACACAATAGAACACCCTACCTGACTCAGTGAATATATCTAATAACACACAAGGCTAGAACACAACACAAACATACATTATGCACTTCCAGTGACTGTTATTGTTACAATTGTTACTAAAGTTATTAAATTTATTGATTGTTAACCCCAGCTATGAGTACAATGTTTAAACCAACCCCCCCCCCCCCCTGTTGGCAAGACCCCTCTGCATACTCCCTGAGGCAAAACACTAGATGGACTCCCTACCTGGGAAATAGCCTCCAGTACTTCTGAAATATGGACTTCTTTTTTTATGCAGAATGCATGAGGGAGATCCTACAAACAAAGGACTAATCATTGCCACTAATTTAAATGTATTATACCATGTATTACCTTTGAGATATACCCGTTGTACTTGTCAACTTATTATTGGAAAAATCAATAAAAATCAATTAAAAAAATAAAATAAAAATAGTGCAGGAACTCCGTTCCCATGCGTTTCCGCCTGACTTGACCCCTGTTTTCACCCCTGTTCGCCCAGGTTCACCTCTGGCTGCCCGCATTTACCATTACACAAGAGTGCTCCTGTGCGCTGCTGTGCAACCTTGCCCCCTGCCTGCACACAGCCAATCATGCACAGGCAGGAGCTGTCAATCTCCCCAGTTGGAAGAAAGTGTGGAGATTGAAATTCTCCACATAAGATGAACGCTGCTTGATAAATGTTTTCCAGTGAAGAACAGTACAAGTAGACTTATTTTCTCCCAATTTGTATTTAAAACAAATTTTCATAGTTCTCTAGAAACCACACAACTTTTTGCTGCCATATGATATTTTTCAAGTATACTAACATCTCGGGTTGAGGGTTTCTTACCTCCCGAAGCAAATAAGTGGGTACAGTATCTCCATTAACACTGGATAAGCCTAGTAAAAGTTGTTGAGAATGTAAATAGCACATAAAAGAAAGTTCTTCACTTAAAACCTGGCACTTCTGTATATCCAAAAAAAAACATCAAACTTTGTCAGTCCTCAGATTTAGGCCAAATAGTTTATGCTGAACTCTTTTTTTTTTTTATGTGAATGCAATTTCTATTGTCCTCAATGGAAAAAAAAAAAAAACATGGAGAAAAGAAAGGAATGGAAGAGATAGGCAAATTTTCAGAAAATAAATTATCTTTTTAATTAATGAAAATGAAACAAAATGATTTTTTTTGCATTGCACGTGTCTAGTTTAAACCACAGATAGGTTACATAAAAATAAAATGAGGTTCTCTATCTGAGACCCAGGAGTGGTCTCTCCTTATTTGAGATTACCCATTATGATTTTGCATTTCACAGCAATATTGAGAGGTTCAAGGGTGGCCTCATGTGTCACCTAGCTTCTCCTGCACAATGTCTGGAGTATATGATAATCTTATGATGTACTTTACTGTTTATCCTGGTTGTATATTGTAAAATTATTTGATTCCTTATCGCTTATTGACAATTACTGTTTATATGCCTGTACTGTTTATAGTGTGCATCACTCTTCAATACTTGCGGGATTGTCATGGATATGGTCCTGAGGTAAAAGAATGGGTACCTGCCTCTGAATTTTATACTCCAGCTCTGGTCTGTGTATTTCGGGATCAGGAACTTTAGAAACATGATGCTAGGCAGCTGTGAATGACCATACCTGTGTAGCAGCAATTCTCATCTTTTGAGTATTGAGCATACCTGCCTACAATCATTGTCTCTTTCTGTTGCCTCTTCCAGATTAGTGCCATACCTAATGACTCTCATGCTCTCAAAGGCACAATATTGATTTTGACATCACACTTCAATGGACACTTGTGGCCTTACCTGTTCTTGAGCCTCTACATGCGACCTTATCTGTATTGGAGTATGCAGCTGTGGCCCTACTTGTGCCAGAGCCTGAATCTTTGACCTTTACAGTGCCTGAACTTGCTCTTGTGTTACCTGTACCTGTGGCTTCACTAGTGAAATTATCCAATTCTTCAGTAATTAGTTACATGTTACTCTTTTGATACACTGTTCAGCTCTGCCCCAGTCATTCTACACAAATCTTTCTATCTCTCTTTCTACTGTTCACATTAGGATCCAGTATCCATAAATTCATACAAGACTAACAAAGCCATTGACCTTAGATCTTAAAATGTATGCCAAAATATGATCATTTCTATTCTGATGTCCTCAATTTCTTAATAAGTAGAGCAGTATAGAATCAATAAGAAGCATAATTTGACAAGTATATTTAACCCTTTGACAAGTATATTTAACCCATATAAAATATAGTTCTTATTGTTATATAATCTATTTACCAGGGACAAACATTTGTCATATAAGAGTTCATATGGGCTACAATGTCAATGGATATATATTAATACCACCTCAGTAATTCAGGTATGGTGATACAATACAGGAAGACTACGTACAGCCTTAAGGCACCCTTGTTGTGTACATTTATTTATTTTTGCTGCCTAACTTGTGCTTTATAGTAGTGCCATATGTGGTGCAAAATGGCTAGGAGGGTACTCCCCTGAAACATAGGAAGGCAGAGAGTGCAGGTTAGCCAGAACAACTGAAAGCATCTTGCAGAAAAATCTCACAGCACAGCCCATGCACTCTCTGCAAAACTTTAGCAGCCTTCATTAATGTTGGTGGAGCCGTTGACAGCAGTGGAACTCCCCTCCACCCACAGCCTAATGGGTATTACTGGTACTGATGGGCCCTCGTAGGAGCACTGACAATCATCTGACTTAGCTTCTCCTGCACAATGTCTGGTGTATATGATAATAACTACTGATTTGCTATGTTGTGCGGGGCCATCACTTTGGTATGTAATGCAGAAATTAACCATTATAGCTTGCTTAGTTATAATAAAACAGATTAACAGTCAAGAATTTAAGGAAAATAACAAGATGAGCAGGAAAAAGTGCAAGTGAAATAAGTGGCAGTACAAACTTTATAACAAGCCTGGAAACAGAGTCCTCAAAAAGAATTGTACACATTGAATGGGGGTGAGACTCCATAAACCATATACCCCTATTGTACACTACTATCCAATCCTTCAAACTTCTGTATCCATCACAGACTAAGTATAAAGAGAGAATTTAAGCATCATACACAGCCTGTAAATGATCACCCTTATCAGGTTAGTGACCGAATAACAGGCTAACGGGAGTATAAACGAAAAGGTAAATGATCCTTCAAATAGGCTAATTCACATAGTTAGATTGATGCTTCTTCACTCACCCCCATACCGGTGTCCAATATAACAGAGTGTGCAGCGGTCGTCTTAAGCTCGACCAGAGAAAGTCTTACAGGCGCAATGTTCCATTGTGGATCCTCACTGCAACGCTGATGTCTTGTGCGTGCTGCTTGATCATGTGACTGGAACGATGACCCAGTTACACATATCCAGAGCTAGACGTCATCTGCCAATGGAGAGCCATTCAGGGTAATAAGTGGGTAAGCTGTACAGGTAAGGATAAGGGCATAGAACTGGACAATAGTGATGTCGCGAACCTAAAATTTTCGGTTCGCGAACGGCGGACTCGAACTTCCGGTATTGTTCGCGAACCCGCGAACTGCGCGAACCGCCATTGAATTCAATAGGCAGGCGAACTTTAAAACCTACAATGACTCTTTCTGGCCACAATAGTGATGGAAAAATTGTTTCAAGGGTACTAACACCTGGACTGTCGCATGCTGGAGGGGGATCCCTGGCAAAACTCCCATGGAAAATTACATAGTTTATGCAGAGTCTGCTTTTAAGCCATAATGGGCCTAAATCAACTAACATTCCCAAAGTGGCTGTCTCAAAACATCCCATCCCGGACAGAAGATAGATTGATAGATAGGATAGATAGATATACATAGATTGATAGTTAGATAGATTAGATAGAAGAGAAATAGATAGATTTGTTAGATATATAATTACCCTAATAAAGTCTAATAATTAAACATGAGTTCTTGGACCCAACTAGGTTGTGTTAAGTAGTACTGTTCTTCGCACTTTCAGCCCTGTAACTCCCCCTATTGGTGGAGGTCTATATGGCGGTTATGATTACCCTGACAAAGTATAACAACAAGACACGTGGTCTGGGACCCATGGTAATTTTGTTGTGTTAAGTAAAACTTTTCTTATCACTTGAATCCCTCTTACCCCCCCTTTTGTTGGAGCTCTATATGACCTGCATCATTAGCCTGACAAAGTATAATAATAAAATATCTGGTCTTGGACCCATGGTAATTAGGTTGTGTTTAAGTAGTACTATTCTTATAACTGTAATCCCTGTTACTCCCCCTATCAAGGGAGGTCTATATGGCCTGCATGATTACCCTGACAAAGTATAACATCAAGACACACGGTGTTGGACCCATGATAACTAGCTTGTGTTAATTAGTACTTTTCTTAGCACTTTAATCCCTGCCCCCCCCTATCGGGGTGTTCTATATGGCCTGCCTGATTACCCTGAAAAAATATAATAATAAGACATGCGGTCTGGTACCCATTTTAACTAGGTTGTGTTTTAAGTACTACCATTCTTAGCACTTTAATCTCTGTAACTCCCCCTATTTGGTGAGGTCTATACGGCCTGGATGATTACCCATACAAAATATAATAATAAGACATCTGCTCTTGGTCTGTGACCCATGGTAACTATGTTGTGTTAATTAGTAATGTCCTTCGCATTTTAATAGCTGTTGCTCATACTCACCCTATCGGTGGAGGTCTATATGGCCTGCATGATTACCCTTACAAAATATAATAACCAAACATATGCTCTGGGACCCATGGTAAGTAGGTTGTGTTAAGTAGTACTGTTCTTTGCAGTTTAATACCTGTTACAATACCAAATGGTGGCAGGTCTATCTGGCCTTCATGATTAGCTGCACCCAAACTTAAAAAAAAGCCGAGTGATCTTAGACTAACACCCATGGCTAACTCGGTTGTTTCAATTAGTACTATTCTTAGCACTTTTATCCCTGTTATGGGTGGTCTACATGGCCATCATGATTAGCCGAACAAAATACTACAATCCAAACTTTGCTCAGTCTTTATAGGCCCTTCATTGGCTGTATTTTGATAGTACAGTTCTTATTATTTTTATAGCTGATACAACACCGAATGGTGGCATCTCTATATGGCCTGCATGATTAGCCGCACCCAATACAAAAATAAATCCAAGCGGTCTTGGATTAACACCCATGGCTAACTCTGTTGTTTCAAGTAGTACTATTCTTAGCACTTTCATCTCATCATCCCTGTTACTTCCAGGACTCTCGGTGGTGGTCTACATGGCCATCATGATTAGCCTAACCAAATACTACAATCCAACCTTGGCTCAGTCTTCATAAGGCCCTTCATTGGCTGTATTTTGGTAGTACTGTTCTTATTAGTTTAATACCTGATACAACACCGAATGGTGGCAGCTCTATATGGCCTGCATGAATAGCCGCACCCAAAGCCAAAAAAAAGCCAAGCGGTCTTGCACTAACACCCATGGCTAACTCTGTTGTTTCAAGTTCTACTATTCTTAGCTCTTTCATCTCATCCCTGTTACTTCCAGGACTCTCAGTGGTGGTGGTCTACATGGCCATCATGATTACCCTCACCAAAATATAACAACAATACGTGCGTGCAGGGAACCATGGTAAGCTTACTTCCTTTCGCAAAATCGAGTATAACAGTTGAAGGCAGAGGTTCTGACCCTGCATTATGGCTGCACCTCTCCTTAAAAGAGGCATGCGTTACAGAGTCTGTGGGCATGTATGCAAAGAGCTGGCCTGCCTAAAAAGAGGAGCAAGGCTGTACAGGTTGTTCTCCTTCAGCCGTTTTATACGCTGTCCCACGGCCACGACCCTCAACAACCACAACAGAATGAAACACCACATATGCCATCCTTTTGAACAACAGAGTACAGGTATGGCATTGATTTTAGTTACACGGCGATATTTATTATGAACCGTGAAATTGAAAACAAAAACATGATTGGACACCAAGTACAGTACAGGTCGTTCTCCTTCGGCCTTTTTAGAATAGTGTTCCGGACCCCCAACAAAAACAACAGCAGGAAAGAGGACATATGGCATCCTTTTAAACAATAGATGACAGGTAAGGCATAGATTTTACAAAGCCATAGATAATTTTTTTGCAACTGTGAAATAAAAAAAAAACATTGATGGACACCCAGCACACTTCTTTATCCTTAGGCCTTTTTATAAGAGGCTCCCGGAGCCTCAACAGAAACAACAGCATGAAAGAGGACATATGGCATCCTTGTGAACAATTGATTACAGTTAAGGCATTGATTTTAGAATCCCAGAGATCATTTATATGACCCGGGAAATAGAAAAAAACATTGATTGGACACCCAGTACACTTCTTTATCCTTAGGCCTTTTTATAAGAGGCTCCCGGAGCCTCAACAGAAAAAACATTATGAAAGAGGACATATGTCATCCTTTTGAATAATAGATTACAGGAAAGGCATTGATTTTAGAATCCCAGAGATCATTAGTTGCAACCGGGAAATAGAAAAAAACATTGATTAGACACCCAGTACACTTATTTATTCTTAGGCCTTTTTAATAAGAGGGTCCCAGAGCCTCAACCGAAATAACAGCATGAAAGAGGACATATGTCATCCTTTTGAATAATAGATTACAGGAAAGGCATTGATTTTAGAATCCCAGAGATCATTTATATGACCCGGGAAATAGAAAAAAACATTGATTAGACACCCAGTACACTTATTTATCCTTAGGCCTTTTTATAAGAGGCTCCCGGAGCCTCAACAGAAAAAACATTATGAAAGAGGACATATGTCATCCTTTTGAATAATAGATTACAGGAAAGGCATTGATTTTAGAATCCCAGAGATCATTAGTTGCAACCGGGAAATAGAAAAAAACATTGATTAGACACCCAGTACACTTATTTATTCTTAGGCCTTTTTAATAAGAGGGTCCCAGAGCCTCAACCGAAATAACAGCATGAAAGAGGACATATGTCATCCTTTTGAATAATAGATTACAGGAAAGGCATTGATTTTAGAATCCCAGAGATCATTTATATGACCCGGAAATAGAAAAAAACATTGATTAGACACCCAGTACACTTATTTATCCTCAGCCCTTTTAAATAAGAGGGTCCCGGAGCCTCAACCGAAACAACAGCATGAAAGAGGACATATGTCATTCTTTTGAATAATAGATTACAGGAAAGGCATTGATTTTAGAAACGCAGAGATCATTAGTTTCAACCGGGAAATAGAAAAAAACATTGATTAGACACCCAGTACACTTATTTATCCTCAGGCCTTTTTAATAAGAGGGTCCCGGAGCCTCAACCGAAACAACAGCATGAAAGAGGACATATGTCATCCTTTGGAATAATAGATTACAGGAAAGGCATTGATTTTAGAAACCCAGAGATCATTAGTTTCAACCGGGAAATTGAAAAAAACATTGATTAGACACCCAGTACACTTATTTATCCTCAGGCCTTTTTAATAAGAGGGTTCCGGAGCCTCAACCGAAACAACAGCATGAAAGAGGACATATGTCATCCTTTTGAATAATAGATTACAGGAAAGGCATTGATTTTAGAATCCCAGAGATCATTTATATGACCCGGGAAATAGAAAAAAACATTGATTAGACACCCAGTACACTTATTTATCCTTAGGCCTTTTTATAAGAGGCTCCCGGAGCCTCAACAGAAAAAACATTATGAAAGAGGACATATGTCATCCTTTTGAATAATAGATTACAGGAAAGGCATTGATTTTAGAATCCCAGAGATCATTAGTTGCAACCGGGAAATAGAAAAAAACATTGATTAGACACCCAGTACACTTATTTATTCTTAGGCCTTTTTAATAAGAGGGTCCCAGAGCCTCAACCGAAATAACAGCATGAAAGAGGACATATGTCATCCTTTTGAATAATAGATTACAGGAAAGGCATTGATTTTAGAATCCCAGAGATCATTTATATGACCCGGAAATAGAAAAAAACATTGATTAGACACCCAGTACACTTATTTATCCTCAGCCCTTTTAAATAAGAGGGTCCCGGAGCCTCAACCGAAACAACAGCATGAAAGAGGACATATGTCATCCTTTTGAATAATAGATTACAGGAAAGGCATTGATTTTAGAAACGCAGAGATCATTAGTTTCAACCGGGAAATAGAAAAAAACATTGATTAGACACCCAGTACACTTATTTATCCTCAGGCCTTTTTAATAAGAGGGTCCCGGAGCCTCAACCGAAACAACAGCATGAAAGAGGACATATGTCATCCTTTGGAATAATAGATTACAGGAAAGGCATTGATTTTAGAAACCCAGAGATCATTAGTTTCAACCGGGAAATAGAAAAAAACATTGATTAGACACCCAGTACACTTATTTATCCTCAGGCCTTTTTAATAAGAGGGTTCCGGAGCCTCAACCGAAACAACAGCATGAAAGAGGACATATGTCATCCTTTTAAATAATAGATTACAGGAAAGGCATTGATTTTAGAATCCCAGAGATCATTTATATGACCCGGGAAATAGAAAAAAACATTGATTAGACACCCAGTACACTTATTTATTCTTAGGCCTTTTTAATAAGAGGGTCCCGGAGCCTCAACCGAAACAACAGCATGAAAGAGGACATATGTCATCCTTTTGAATAATAGATTACAGGAAAGGCATTGATTTTTGAAACCCACAGATCATTATTTGCAACCGGGAAATAGAAAAAAACATTGTTTAGACACCCAGTACACTTATTTATCCTTAGGCCTTTTTAATAAGAGGGTCCCGGAGCCTCAACCGAAACAACAGCATGAAAGAGGACATATGTCATCCTTTTGAATAATAGATTACAGGAAAGGCATTGATTTTAGAAACCCAAAGATCATTATTTGCAACCGGGAAATAGAAAAAAACATTGATTAGACACCCAGTACACTTATTTATCCTCAGGCCTTTTTAATAAGAGGGTCCCGGAGACTCAACCGAAACAACAGCATGAAAGAGGACATATGTCATCCTTTTGAATAATAGATTACAGGAAAGGCATTGATTTTAGAAACACAGAGATAATTAGTTGCAACCGGGAAATCTAAAAAAACATTGAATAGACACCCAGTACACTTCTTTATCCATAGGCCTTTTTAGCAGAGGCTCCAGGACCCTCAACAAAAACAAGAGCAGGGAGGTGGGCATAGGAGTACAATGGAGTGTGACAATAATAATGTGAAGGGGAAGATTGCGGAGTTGTGGCATTTTCATTTTGTTATCGTGGGAAGTACTTGCAATTACCTTGCTCTGGTGAATCCATGTTGCAAATGTGTTTTTTAAGGCACTGTTTGTCTATTTTTTGAATATCAGCAT
This sequence comes from Bombina bombina, assembly GCF_027579735.1. Taxonomy (NCBI): domain Eukaryota; kingdom Metazoa; phylum Chordata; class Amphibia; order Anura; family Bombinatoridae; genus Bombina; species Bombina bombina. Next base: position 113,310,722 of record NC_069507.1, read on the forward strand.
TTGGTAATTGAAGCTCAACTTAAGGCTGGTGAGAACCGACCTTTCTTCTGGCTGTTTGCAAATGTTGTGGCTCTGGACAAACATGTGAATAAGGGTTCATCAGCCATATTCTGCACGCAACCCCTTTGATGATTGACGATAAACATGTGTCACCTGCAATCAGAGCCCGTTACTTCTGTCTAAATCATCTTCCTGGTATGGACAGGCCACTGTTTCCCACAGCAAGTCCGAAGCTTGAACTACAAGATTGTCTTGAGTATGGTAGGAAACCAAAGTTTATTTAATTCTGTACTATCACCACAAAAGCTGAACTTCTTGAACCAAGGAAAATGCAAGCAATTTCATGTGCTAATGGATGACAAGGACGTCCTGTCCTGTGGTGCACAGAGATGGAGAGGATTTTGGGCCTCCCTGTACACTACCCAGATGTCTCCAACATCACCAGAAACACAAGACAGCGACTCTTGGGAAGTTCCTGGAGTGTTCCGGTAGCCATCTCTTTGCGCCCCGAAAGGAATACTTTATCAGTGTTTTTGTATACATCCGACAACAGCTTCGGAGACTGTGGTGACGCACATGTTATTTACTGTTGTTCCAGCTGTGGCAATATCAATTGGCATTAAAAAGGTAAGATTTTGGGGGGCGGAGCCTATAGCTGTTGCGGTAGGACGTGTGTTTGAGGAGCTCCAGGTCTTACAATTTACTTTGGAGTTAGTTTTCAACCTTAATTTAATTTTCTTTTTGGGATTCATAGTCACACTTTCTGGGGCTATCCAAGAGGAGCCTGGAGATACCTTACTCATATCGGCTTACCTATGTTCCTCAGCTGACTGCGTTACAGCTAGCCGCGACACTGAGAGGCCTCTCTAGCCTGATAGTGCTGTCAAAACTGCCGCCAATATACCCCCCCAGGACCCTGGGTTATCAAACCAGTTCTATAGTAACTGGACAACTCGTTAATCACAACTATTGACAAAGAGAAGGAAAAGCACTAGTCACCCCTTATATCAACGGGTACGGAGACCTGTATTTTGCCTTTCCAATATGGCGCCGGACACCAAACTAATCCTGAATGAAAAAAAAAAGGTAAGATTTGGAGACTAGTGACGCACATTTTATGCATGCTGTGGCAATTGCAATTTGCTGCTAACAACCACTACCTACGACCACACCTGACTCCTGAAGTCATGCTTCAGTTATTAAAGGGACAGTCAACCATAGAATTGTTATTGTATTAAAAGATAGATAACCCCTTTATTACCCATTCCCCAGTTTTGCATAACCAACACAGTTATATTAATATACTTTTTACCTCTGTGAGTATCTTGTATCTAGGAACCTTCTTCCAGCCCCCTGATCACATGACTGTGACTGTTTATTATCTATTGTCTAAAATTTAGCATTGTGTTGTGCTAGATCTTAAATAACCCCCTGTGCTTGAACACAGTGTTATCTATATAGCCCACGTGTACTTTCTGTCTCTTTGTGTTGAAAAGAGATTTAAAAAGCCTGTGATAAGAGGCAGCCCTCAAAGGCTTAGAAATTAGCATATCAGCCTACCTATGTTTAGTTTAAACTAAGAATACCAAGAGAAAAAAGCAAATTTGATGATAAAAGTAAATTGGAAAGTCAATTCAAATTAAAAGTCCTATCTGAATAATGAAAGTTTAATTTATACTTGACTGTCCCTTTAACTCAAGTTAAATTTTTTTTTTTTTTTTATTATGTTCAGCAGATTTAAAACATACCATTCTTCTAGTCATATCACACGACATGTCAAAATGCTGCATGGAAAATGGCAGTGTGCAAAGTCATAATCTTAGTGAACCTATAAGTGCATTACATTTTCTAAAATAAACAAAAATACAGAGAGAAAAAAAAAAAAAAAGGAAAGAGGTCATATGGCATCCTTTTGAACAATAGATTACATTTAAGGCATTGATTTGAGAAACCCAGAGATAATTTGTTGCAACCGGGAAATCTAAAAAAACCTTGATTAGACACCCAGTACACTTATTTATCCTTAGGCCTTATTAGCAGAGGCTCCAGGACCCTCAACAAAACCAGCAGCAGGAAAGAGGACATATGGCATCCTTTTGAAAAATAGATTTCTGGAAAGGCATTGATTTTAGAAACCCGGGGATAATTTGTTTCAACCGGGAAATCTAAAAAAAGATTGATTAGACACCCAGTACACTTATTTATCCTTAGGCCTTTTTAGCAGAGGCTCCAGGACCCTCAACAGAAACAACAGCATGAAAGAGGACATATGGCATCCTTGTGAACAATTGATTACAGTTAAGGCATTGATTTTAGAATCCCAGAGATCATTTATATGAACCGGGAAATAGAAAAAAACATTGATTGGACACCCAGTACACTTCTTTATCCTTAGGCCTTTTTATCAGAGGCTCCCGGAGCCTCAACAGAAACAACAGCATGAAAGAGGACATATGGCATCCTTGTGAATAATAGATTACAGGAAAGGCATTGATTTTAGAAACCCAGGGATAATTTGTTGCAGCCGTGAAATCTAAAAAAAGATTGATTAGACACCCAGTACACTTATTTATCCTTAGGCCTTTTTAGCAGAGGCTCCAGGACCCTCCACAAAACCAGCAGCATGAAAGAGGACATATGGCATCCTTTTGAAAATTAGATTACAGGAAAGGCATTGATTTTAGAAACACAGAGATCATTAGCTGCAACCATGAAATCTAAAAAAACTTAGATTATACACCCAGTACACTTCTTTATCCTTAGGCCTTTTTTATAAGAGGCTCCCGGAGCCTCAACAGAAACAACAGCATGAAAGAGGACATATGGCATCCTTGTGAATAATAGATTACAGGAAAGGCATTGATTTTAGAAACCCGGGGATAATTTGTTGCAACCGTGAAATCTAAAAAAACATTGATTAGACACCCAGTACACTTATTTATCCTTAGGCCTTTTTTTAGCAGAGGCTCCAGGACCCTCAACAAAACCAGCAGCAGGAAAGAGGACATATGGCATCCTTTTGAAAATTAGATTACAGGAAAGGCATTGATTTTAGAAACACAGGGATCATTAGTTGCAACCATGAAATCTAAAAAAACTTTGATTATACACCCAGTACACTTCTTTATCCTTAGGCCTTTTTATAAGAGGCTCCCGGAGCCTCAACAGAAACAACAGCATGAAAGAGGACATATGGCATCCTTGTGAATAATAGATTACAGGAAAGGCATTGATTTTAGAAACCCGGGGATAATTTGTTGCAACCGTGAAATCTAAAAAAACATTGATTATACACCCAGTACACTTCTTTATCCTTAGGCCTTTTTATAAGAGGCTCCCGGAGCCTCAACAGAAACAACAGCATGAAAGAGGACATATGGCATCCTTGTGAATAATAGATTACAGGAAAGGCATTGATTTTAGAAACTCTGGGATAATTTGTTGCAACCGTGAAATCTAAAAAAACATTGATTAGACACCCAGTACACTTATTTATCCTTAGGCCTTTTTTTAGCAGAGGCTCCAGGACCCTCAACAAAACCAGCAGCAGGAAAGAGGACATATGGCATCCTTTTGAAAATTAGATGACAGGAAAGGCATTGATTTTAGAAACTCGGAGAAAATTTGTTGCAACCGGGAATTTGAATCAAACAAATGATTCAATGGACACCCAGTACACTTCTTTCTCCTTCGGCCTTTTTATAAGAGGGTCCAGGACCCTCAAAAAAAACACCAGCAGGAAAGAGGACGTATGGCATCCTTTTGAACAATAGAGTACAGGCACAGCATTGATTTTACAAACCCAGAGATAATTTTGGTCAAATGTGAAATAGAAAAAAAAATTGAGTGTACACCCAGTACACCTCTTTCTCCTTAGGCCTTTTTATAAGAGGGTCCAGGACCCTAAAACAAAATACCAGCAGGAAAGAGAACATATGGCATCCTTTTGAACAATAGAGTACTGGTACGGCATTGATTTTAGAAACCCACAGATAATTGTTTGGAAAAGTGAAATAGCCTCAAAAACCATGCTTGGACTCCCACTCCAGGTCGTTCTCCTTCAGCTTTTTTATAAGAGGGTCCAGCACCCTCAACAGAAACAACTGCAGGAAACACCACCACATATGCCATCCTTTTGCACAAGCGAGTACAGGTATGGCATCCATTTTAGAAACCCAGAGATAATTGAGACGAACCAGGAACATTTTTCTAAAAATTTGATGGGGCACCCATCACAGGTCGATCTCCTTCAGCCTTTTTATACCATGGGCCACGACCCGCAACAGGCACAACAGCATGAAGCACCACATATGCCACCCTTTTGCACAATAGAGTACAGGTATGGCATAGATGGAACACGGAGATAATTTAGAGCAACCAAGAGACGGATAAAGATGCTTGGTCGGTCCTCCTCCTTCAAATTTGTGGCATTTTGCGTTCAATTTAATGGTCCACCAGATATTAGTGGTTTGCTAAGTTGTACAATTCGTAACAGTTTAATCACTAGTGTTATGTGCCTTATTTTTTTATTTGAGTTTTGTACCCACAGAGCTGCAGCAGAGGCCAGAAAAATTAGGAATGTACAAATGACTGAAAAAATTGGGTATTGTTGTAGCAACTGCTGTAGCAGCGGCCAGAAAAATTGATGTTTGTAAAACATTTATAAAGTGCCCTAAAAGCTTGTGGCTTGAACACTAGTTTTTGGCGGATAGGTCAAGCAAGTCCAGCTTTATAACAAAAAAAAAGGCCAGCCTGTGTACCAGTTGTAGCCCAAGCCAGCTCATCTCATCATCAGGCCTTTTTTATTCAAATGTATCGCCCAATGTCAGTCCCTTCGGGATCCAGCCCTCATTCATTTTTATAAAAGTGAGAAAGTCAAGGCTTTTTTGAGCTAGGCGACTTCTCTTCTCAGTGACAAAACCTCCTGCTGCACTAAAAGTCCTTTCGGACAGGACACTTGAAGTGGGGCAGGCCAGAAGTTCCATTGCAAATTGGGATAGCTCTGGCCACAAGTCCAGCCTGCACACCCAGTAGTCAAGGGGTCCATCGCTCCTGAGAGTGTCGAGATCCGCAGTTAAAGCTAGGTAGTCTGCTACCTGTCGGTTGAGTCTTTCTCTAAGGCTGGATACCGAAAGGCTCTGATGGTGCATGGGAGTTAAAAAGGTACGCATGTCCTCCATCAACAAGACGTCAGGAAAGCGTCCGGTCCTTGCCGCTGTGGTCGTGGGAGGAGGAGGATTAATTTCATCTCTTCCCCTGTTACATTCCCGTGGTGCTGTGACATCACCCTTATACGCTGTGTAAAGCATAGTTTTTAATTTATTATGAAAATGCTCCATCCTTTCCGACTTGCGTGAATTTGGTAACATTTCAGGCACTTTATGCTTATACCGGGGGTCGAGGAGCGTGGACACCCTGTACAGGTCATTCTCCTTCAGCTTTTTTATACGAGGGTCCCTCAACAGGCACGACAGCATGAAAGAACCCATTTGAACAAGGTTGGATGCCGAGCTAATCATGTCCTGTTCCTCCTCCTAACTAATCTCACTGATGGTATCTTCTTCCCCCCAGCCACGTACAACACCACGGGTACCAGAGAGGTGACATCAACGAGCAACCTGGGATGCCTGTTGTGCTCGGTCTTCCTCCTCCTCCTCAAAGCCACATTCCTCCTCTGACTCCTCTTCCTCACAATCCTCTTCCTGCATTGCCGCAGGTCCAGCAAGCAATGCTGATTTGGCTGTTTGTGGGGGTGATGGACACCACAACTCTCCCGCTTCCTCTTCACGCTCATCTACTGATCCACCTGTGCGTTCAGGGCGGTCAGGAGTGCTGGTGCGGTGTGACTCTCCGCTTTCAGGCAAGTCAACCCCAAGACGGCGTGACACTGCCGTACCCGGGAAGTAGCATAGTACCTGGGGAGCTGGGGGGTGCCATAGATGTGGAGCAAGACGCAGAAGTTGAAAAGGACTCAGCCGAGGAAGAGGTTATGGAAGAGGATGGAGTAGGAGGAGTAGAGGAGGTAGCAGCAGGCCTTCCTGCAAGTCGTGGCGGTGTCACCAACTCTTCTGCAGAGCCACGCATTCCATGCTTGTCAGAAGTCAGCAGGTTTACCCAATGCGCAGTGTAGGTGATATACCTGCCCTGACCATGCTTTGCAGACCAGCTATCCGTGGTCATATGGACCCTTGCCCCAACGCTGTGTGCCAGACATGCCATAACTTCCTTTCTCACAACAGAGTACAGGTTTGGGATTGCCTTTTGTGAAAAGAAATTTCTGCCAGGTACCTTCCACTGCGGTGTCCCAATAGATACAATTTTTTTGAAAGCATCAGACTCCACCAGCTTGTATGGTAAAAGCTGGCGGGCTAAGAGTTCAGACAAACCAGCTGTCAGACGCCGGGCAAGGGGGTGACTTTGAGAAATTGGCTTCTTACGCTCAAACATGTCCTTGACAGACACCTGACTGTGGGCAGATGACCAGGAACTGCTACGTAAGAGAGACTGAGTGGAGGATGGTTGAGAGGGGGCAAGGAGGACAGCACTGGTTGACGTGGCTGAAGATGCTGGAGCAGGAGGAGGAGGGCGGCTTTCACTTTGTGTGCTGCTTCTACTCATATGTTCTTCCCATCGGCCTTTGTGATGGGAGACCATGTGCCTTCGCAAAGCAGTTGTACCTAGGTGGCTGTTGGACTTCCCACGACTCAGTTTCTTTTGGCACAGGTTGCAAATGGCATCGCTGTTGTCAGAGGCAGACACACACAAAAAATGCCACACTGCTGAGCTCTGCGATGACGGCATTCTGGTGGTGGCAACAGCACGCGTTGATGGGCGTCGGCGTGCTGTCTGGCTGACCCCTGGTGACGATGCATGCTGTCTGACTGTGCCACTAGGTCCTTGAGACTACCTCCCCATGCTTCCAAATCGTCTCCTCCTCCTCTCTGTCTCCCCATCTGAACTTTCCCCCTCTTCTTCTTCTCTTCTAGCAGGCACCCACGTGACATCTACTGACACATCATCATCAACCGCTTCACTTGTATCTGAAACATCAAGAAAGGAAGCAGCAGCGGGTACAACATCATCATCATCATCACACCGTACCTCCATGTCGGTAATGCTGCCTGACTGAGACTGATCACTATTATCTACATCCTCTGTCAATGATGGTTGCGCATCACTCATTTCTTCCAAATGATGTGTCAATAACTCCTGTGACAGATCAAGTGAAGCGGCTGTGGTGCTAGTGTTGGTGGTGGCGACAGGCGGGGGAGTGGCACTGGTCACTTGAGACCTGCCCAAAGCACAGCTGGACGTAGATGGTGCGTCAAGGTTAGGAGGACTAGCAGCGGAAGCTGAAGAAGATTGGGTGTCCTGTGTTAGCCATTCAACTAGGTCCTCCTCAGAAGTTTTCGCGTCCCCCCTGGCACCCGGCGTCTGAACAATGTGCATATTTGTAGGGTCTAAAGGAATCACAGCACCACGACCACGACCACGGAACCTGCGTGGTGGCCTGCCTCTGCCTGTCATTTTTTTTAAAATGGACACTAACAATACTATTACACCAATTGAGTGGTGGCACTGTGAAAGTGGGCACAGTATACGCTGTGAGACTGACAACAACAAAATAGACAGATGTTTTAAAAATCACAAATTGTTAATTTTTTAAAATATTACAAGTACTGTGACAACAAATATGATTGTTTGGCACTAGTTGGCAAATGGGCCTGTCTGGCACACACGCTGGGAGAAAGGAACTGCAATTCAATGGCACTAGGAGACTGAAGAATCACAGTCAAAACAGTTATGATTAACAAAAATTCCAATCCTGTTACAATAAATATGATTGGTGGCACTAATTGTCTAGTTGGGACTGGCACACAGGCAGGCAGGCAGGCAGGAGGAAAATGCAATTCAAGGAGGGCACTAGTAGACTGCAGATTGACAGTCAAAACAGTGATTGACAAATTTTGCAATACTGTTAAAATAAATATGATTGCTGGCACTAATTTGATAGTTGGGCCTGGCAAACAGGCTGGCAGGCAGTAGAAAAGTGCAATTCTAGGGCACGAGCAAACTGAGGATTAAGATCAACAATCAATTTTTTTTTAATTTTAATTAGTAACTATACTGTCTGTGACATCAATTATGATTGGTGTAAATAGTTGGCTAGACGGCCTGGCACAAAAGGCTGGCAGGCAGGAGGTAAATGCAATTCAAGGACACTAGGAGACTGAATACTCACAGTCAAAACAGTGATGATTGACAATTTTTGCAATACTGTTTAAAGAAATATGATTGCTGGCAATAATTGGCTAGAAGGGCCTGGCACACAGGCTGCAAGGCAGGAGGAAAGTGCAATTCAATGGCACGAGCAAACTGAGGATTCACAACAACTATTACCAAAAATTTTAATTTTTAATTATTAAGAATACTGTGACAACAAATATGATTGGTGTAAATATTTTTCAAGTAGGCCTGGCACACAGGCTTGGAAGGCAGTAGAAAAGTATAATTCTAGGGCACGAGCAAACTGAGGATTAAGATCAACAATCAAGATTTTTTTAATTTTAATTAGTAACTGTACTGTGACAACAATTATGATTGGTGTAAATAGTTGGCAAGATGGCCTGGCACAAAAGGCTGGCAGGCAGGAGGTAAATGCAATTCAAGGACACTAGGAGACTGATTACTGACAGTCAAAACAGTGATGATTGACAATTTTTGCAATACTGTTAAAAGAAATATGATTGCTGGCAATAATTGGCTAGGTGGGCCTAGCACACAGCAGGCTGCAAGGCAGGAGGAAAGTGCAATTCAATGGCACCAGCAAACTGAGGATTCACAACAACTATTACCAAAAATTTTAATTTTTAATTATTAAGAATACTGTGACAACAAATATGATTGGTGTAAATATTTTTCAAGTAGGCCTGGCACACAGGCTTGGAAGGCAGTAGAAAAGTGCAATTCTAGGGCACGAGCAAACTGAGGATTAAGATCAACAATCAAAAATTTTAATTAGTAACTATACTGTCTGTGACAACAATTATGATTGGTGTAAATAGTTGGCTAGACGGCCTGGCAGTGGCAGGCAGGAGGTAAATGCAATTCAATGGCACTAGGAGAATGAATATTTGCAGTCCAAAAAATTATGATTTTTATTTTTTTATATACTGTTACAAGAATTATGATTGGTGCCACTAGTTGGCTAGATGGGCCTGGCACACAGGCTGGCAGATATAAGTCGTGGATGGTAGGTAGGGCAGCAATTTAACACAGTATGCTGTGTAAGTGACAAAAACACAGGCCTGATAGAAAATTAAGTTAGATTACACTGGCAAAATATTTTTAAAATTTTAGATTTTAATATTAAAATTATGTTAAGAAGTGCAATGCACATATGACTCTATGAGTGGTCGCACTGGCTGGCTGCTACGTAGGGCAGCAATTAACAACAGTTTGCTGTGTAAGTCAGATAGACAGTTAGACACAGGCCTGATAGAAAATAAAATTAGATTACACTAGCATAATGATTTAAAGACTTTTTTTTGGCAATTTAAAGAAAAAGGTTAAGCACATACATATGAGTCGTGGCTGATAGCCTTGGAGGGGCAGCTATACACACACGCCTGATAGAAAATACTATTAGATTACACTAGAAAAATGATTTAAATTATTTTTTTGGGGGGGAAATTAAAAAAAGGTTAAACACATATGAGTCGTAGATCATAGACTAGGGAGGGCAGCAAGTAAACACAGTAGGCTCTGTATGTCAGCAAAACACACAGGCCAGATAGAAAATTATATTAGATTACACTATCAAACAAATTTAAACTTTTTTTTATATATTAAAATTAAGGTGAAGAAGAATAGATATGAGTGCTGGGTGGCTGCCTGGCACAGACCAATTAACCAAAAGACTGAAAAAAATGAGATATATTAATGCTGAGTGAGCCTGACAGACACAGGCCTGATAGTAAATGTAATTAGATTACACTAGCAAAATATTTTTTTATTTTTTTTTATTTAAAATAATGTTATAAACGGATATTAACACTGTTGGCTGCTGGCTGGCACAGAGCAATGAACCAGAGTATATGCTGTGTGACACTGGCCTGATAGAAAATGAAAAAAAATTACACTTGCAAAATAATTAAATTTTTTGGTTAGTTAAATTTAAACTAATGTTGTTAGGGAGGTATCAGTGGTGGCTGTAATCACAGCATATGCTGTGAGCCTTAAACACACAGCCTGAAAGCCAGGCAAATGCTAATAAAAAAAAAACGAAGAAAAAAAAAAACTGCACGAAATATAGCCCTAAAAAGGGCTTTTTGGGGTGCTGTGCTTGCAGCAGAGATGAGTGGAGTCCTTTTGGACTGTAAATACACTAGCCTAGCTATGTTTTTCCTATTAATGTCAGGAGCAAAAACACAACACGTCCTCTCATTAAGAAAGCAAGGTCGTTATGAGTCTAAAATGGCGGATTCCGAGTAGCTGGGAGGGTCTGTGAGGGAGTGTCTGATGTTGATTGGCTCTAATGTGTCAGGCGGCTGTGACATAAAGGGTCAAAGTTTCCTCAATGATGACACATAGGGGCGGATCGAACATCGCCATGTGTTAGCCCACAAACGTGAATGCGAACAAGCTATGTTCGCTGTAAACCGTTCGCGGGCGAACAGTTCGCTACATCACTACTGGACAACAAACCAGACCCCTGTAGTCTGTAGTAGCAGCAATTTCAAAAAAGAGAAGTAGTCCAAAACAGCCCTTGTAATAAAAAATATTTCACCTTTATTAATCTTCATAAAACTTCATCATGGGGACATACGAGTGGAATACAAAAAACTTAGCCAGAAAAAGAGGTCTGACCGGTTTTGGTTGCAAGCACCGTAATCATAGACTTCGTGCTAATCTATGATTACGGTCCTTGCGACCGAAACCGGTCAGACCTCTTTTTCTGGCTACGTTTTTTGTATTCCACTCGTATGTCCCCATGATGAAGTTTTATGAAGATTAATAAAGGTGAAATATTTTTTATTACAAGGGCTGTTTTGGACTACTTCTCTTTTTTGAAATAACAGTCAAGAATGTCATGTGATAACAGAAATCTTCTTTCTCATTATACATAAAATAGTTATTTATAGCGGAATAACACATCACTAGAACATTTTGTTAAGAAGCAGCAATGGCCGGGACCATTATTTTTTTTGGGTGGGTGGAGACAAACTGTGTCTTCTCCTGTGTAGCAAATGTTTCTGCAAATATGTCATATCATCCATAACAATCAATCCAGATGTTTTTCACTTGTTCAGTTATTTTATCACAAAATGGTTGGTGATTGGTTGATTGACTGATATTATCTTACTTGCGACACTATGCTTTATAGTTTCTAAACAATCTTAAATAATTAACATAAATAGCAGGGAGAAGGGGAACTATGTGCCTCAATGATTTATGGAAACGGGTCAAAGTGGCAACAACTCAAACAAAATCTCTTTGAAGGGGAAAACAGCATACAGGCCTGCAAACTTACCTAAATATAAATCTGTGCCTCTGGAAGTTTTTTGTAAATATATTATTTGTGTGTTTAATACACACTGCCCTTAAGGCTTCTAAATTATTGATCAGCGGCCCCATGTGTTAGGAGTCCTCTTGCATTAATGTGTTGTGGTTATTTTTTTAATTTTTAAACAATGTCATTTTTTTACTTACAGAATTAGTAAGTACTAAGAAGAAGAATATTTATTTGTCTAAAGTAAAATGATTAGCTTCTTCTGTATAACATACACATATACTGTATATTAATAATCACTTACCTTTCATTGCCTCTTGTGGATCATGCTGAAATTCTCCATACTGCTTCCTGTGTCTCACAGACAGGTCCTGCAATGATGCTTTACCTGTTTCCTCTGTCCTGCACTGACTGCAGTTTTCCATGTGAGTGCATACACACCTCTGCCTTTTTTTTTTTTTTTAAATAATTTTTATTGAGGTTCAAATCCAGGCATATAAATAGTAAATGTCAATAAGCGATAAGGAAACTAATAATTTCACAATGTACAACCAGGATAAACAGAAAAGTACATAATATGTTAAAATTACACATTTAATACAATCAATCGCCTAGATTACGAGTCTTGCGTTAGCCTTAAAAAGCAGCGTTGAGAGGTCCCAACGCTGCTTTTTAACGCCCGCTGGTATTACGAGTCAGGCAGGTATAGGTGTACCGCTCACTTTTTTTCCGCAACTCGAGCATACCGCAAATCCACTTACGTATATTGCGTATCCTATCTTTTCAATGGGACTTGCATAATGCCGGTATTACGAGTCTTGGAAAAAGTGAGTGGTACAGCCTTTCCTGTCAAGACTCCTACCGCATTTAAAAGTCAGTAGTTAAGAGTTTTATGGGCTAACACCGTAACATAAATCTCTTAACTAAAGTGCTAAAAAGTACACTAACACCCATAAACTACCTATTAACCCCTAAACCGATCCCCCCCCCACATCACAAACACTTAAATAAAAATTTTAACCCCTAATCTGCCAACCGGACATCGCCACCACTTTAATAAATATATTAACCTCTTAACCGCCGCACTCCCGCTTCACAAACACCAGTTAAATTTTATTAACCCCTAATTTGCCGTCCCCTAACATCGCCGACACCTATCTACAATTATTAACCCCTAATCTGCCACCCCCAAAGTTGCCGCCACTATAATAAAGTTATTAACCCCTAAATCTAAGTCTAACCCTAACACCCCCTAACTTAAATATAATTTAAATACATCTAAATAAATATTCCTATCATTAAATAAATTATTCCTTTTTTTAAACTAAATACTTACCTATAAAATAAACCCTAAGCTAGCTACAATATAACTAATAGTTACATTGTATCTAGCTTAGGGTTTATTTTTAGTTTACAGGCAAGTTTGTATTTATTTTAACTATGTACAATAGTTATTAAATAGTTATTAACTATTTAATAACTTCCTAGTTAAAAATAAATACAAATTTACCTGCAAAATAAAACCTAACCTAAGCTACAATTACACCTAACACTACACTATAATTAAATAAATTACCTAAATTAACTACAATTAATTACAATTAAATGAAATAAACTAAATTACTAAAAAAACAAACACTAAATTACAGAAAATAATAAAATAATTACAATTTGTTTAAACTAATTACACCTAATGTAATCCCCCTAATAAAATAAAAAAGCCTCCCAAAATAAAAAATCCATACCCTACACTAAATTACAAATAGCCCTTAAAAGGGCTTTTTGCGGGGCATTGCCCCAAAGTAATCAGCTCTTTTACCTGTAAAAAAAAATACAATACCCCCCCAACATTACAACCCACCACCCACACACCCAACCCTACTCTAAAACCCACCCAATCCCCCCTTAATAAAACCTAACACTACCCCCTTGAAGATCAACCTACCTTGAGACGTCTTCACCCAACCGGGCAGAAGTGGTATTCCAGACGGTCCGAAGTCTTCATCCTATCCGGGCAGAAGAGGTCCTCCAGATGGCCAGAAGTCTTCCTCCAGGCGGCATCTTCTATCTTCATCCATCCGGAGCGGAGCGGGTCCATCTTCAAGACATCCGACGTGGAGCATCCTCTTCGTTCGACGGCGACTGGAACAATGACGGGTCCTTTAAATGACGTCATCCAAGATGGTGTCCCTTTAATTCCAATTGGCTGATAGAATTCTATCAGCCAATCAGAATTAAGGTAGAAAAAATCATATTGGCTGATCCAATCAGCCAATAGGATTTAGCTTGCATTCTATTGGCTGTTCGGTGACATAGGGGACGGCAGATTAGGGGTTAATAAATATAATGTAGGGTTCGGCGATGTTGGGGGCAGCAGATTAGGGGTTCATAAATATAATGTAGGTGGCGGCGGTGTCCGGAGCGGCAGATTAGGGGTTAATAATATAAAGCAGGTGTCGGAGATGTCGGGGGCAGCGGATTAGGGGTTAATAAGTGTAAGATTAGTGGTGTTTAGACTCGGGATTCATGATAGGGTGTTAGGTGTAGACATAAATGTGTTTCCCCATAGGAATCAATGGGGCTGCGTTAGAACTGCTGAACGCTGCTTTTTTGCAGGTATTAGATTTTTTTTCAGCCGGCTCTGCCCCATTGATTCCTATGGGGAAATCATGCACGAGCACGTTTTGCCATCTTACCTCTACCGTTCCGCTACCCGTTTGGATGAAGACTTCTGCCGCTTTGTTGAGGACTTCTGCCGGCTTCGTTGAGGATGGATTTCTGGTCTTCAAAAACTGTAAGTGGATCTTCGGGGGTTAGTATTAGGTTTTTTTAAGGGTTTATTAAGTGGGTTTTATTTTTAGATTAGGGCTTTTGGGCGGAAAAAGAGCTAAATGCCCTTTTAAGGGCAATGCCCATCCTAATGACCTTTTTTACAGGTAAAAGAGCTGATTTCTTTGGGGCAATGCCCAGCAAAAAGCCCTTTAAAGGGCTATTGGTAGTTTAGTTTAGGTTAGGGTTTTTTTATTTGGAGGGGGCTTTTTTATTTTGATAGGGCTATTAGATTAGGTGTAATTAGTTTAAATATCTGATAATTTCTTTTTTTATTTTTTGTAATTTAGTGGGTTTTATTTTTGTAATTTAGGTAATTGTATTTAATTAATGTAATTGATTTAATTGTAGTGTAAGGTTAGGTGTTAGTGTAAGGCAGGTTAGGTTTTATTTTACAGGTAAATTTGTATTTATTCTAGCTAGGTAGTTAGTAAAAAGTTAATAACTATTTACTAACTAGTCTACCTAGTTAAAATAAATACAAACTTAGCTGTGAAATAAAACCTAAGATAGCTACAATGTACAATGTACTATATTGTAGCTAGCTAACAGCTAGATTTAGAGTTTTGTCGGTAACGACCCGCGTATCTAACGCTGGCTTTTTTCTGTCCGCACCTTTAAAATAACTCTGGTATTGAGAGTCCACAGAATGGCTGCGTTAGGCTCCAAAAAAGGAGCGTAGAGCATATTTAACGCCACTGCAACTCTCGATACCAGAGTTGCTTACGGACGCGGCCAGCCTCAAAAACGTGCTCGTGCACGATTCCCCCATAGGAAACAATGGGGCTGTTTGAGCTGAAAAAAAACCTAACACCTGCAAAAAAGCCGCGTTCAGCTCCTAACGCAGCCCCATTGTTTGCTATGGGGAAACACTTCCTACATCTGCATATAACACTCTAACATGTACCCCGAGTCTAAACACCCCTAACCTTACACTTATTAACCCCTATTCTGCCGCCCCCGCTATCGCTGACCCCTGCATATTATTATTAACCCCTAATCTGCCGCTCCGTAAACCGCCGCTACTTACATTATCGATATGTACCCCTAATCTGCTGTCCCTAACACCGCCGACCCCTATATTTATTAACCCCTAATCTGCCACCCACAACGTCGCCTCCACCTGCCTACACTTATTAACCCCTAATCTGCCGACCGGACCGCATCGCTATTATAATAAAGTTATTAACCCCTAATCCGCCTCACTAACCCTATAATAAATAGTATTAACCCCTAATCTGCCCTCCCTAACATCGCCGACACCTAACTTCAAACATTAACCCCTAATCTGCCGACTGGAGCTCACCGCTATTCTAATAAATGTATTAACCCCTAAAGCTAAGTGTAACCCTAACACTAACACCCCCCTAAGTTAAATATAATTTAAATCTAACGAAATTAATTAACTCTTATTAAATAAATTATTCCTATTTAAAGCTAAATACTTACCTGTAAAATAAATCCTAATATAGCTACAATATAAATTATAATTATATTATAGCTATTTTAGGATTAATATTTATTTTACAGGTAACTTTGTATTTATTTTAACCAGGTACAATAGCTATTAAATAGTTAAGAACTATTTAATAGCTACCTAGTTAAAATAATTACAAAATTACCTGTAAAATAAATCCTAACCTAAGTTACAATTAAACCTAACACTACACTATCAATAAATAAATTAAATAAAATACCTACAATTACCTACAATTAAACCTAACACTACACTATCAATAAATTAATTAAATACAATACCTACAAATAACTACAATGAAATAAACTAACTAAAGTACAAAAAATAAAAAAGAACTAAGTTACAAAAAATAAAAAAATATTTACAAACATAATAAAAATATTACAACAATTTTAAACTAATTACACCTACTCTAAGCCCCCTAATAAAATAACAAAGCCCCCCAAAATAAAAAATGCCCTACCCTATTCTAAATTACCAAAGTTCAAAGCTCTTTTACCTTACCAGCCCTGAACAGGGCCCTTTGCGGGGCATGCCCCAAGAAATTCAGCTCTTTTTCCTGTAAAAAAACACATACAATACCCCCCCAACATTACAACCCACCACCCACATACCCCTAATCTAACCCAAACCCCCCTTAAATAAACCTAACACTAAGCCCCTGAAGATCTTCCTACCTTGTCTTCACCTCACCGGGTATCACACCGATCTGTCCTGGCTGCGATATCTTCATCTAAGCCCAAGCGGGGGCTAGACATCCATCATCCGACGGCTGAAGAAGTCCAGAAGAGGCTCCAAAGTCTTCGTCCTATCCGGGAAGAAGAGTAGATCCGGACCGGCAACCATCTTCTTCCAAGCGGCATCTTCTATCTTCATCCGATGAGGACCGGCTCCATCTTGAAGACCTCCACCGCGGACCCATCTTCTTCCGACGACGACTTCCCGACGAATGACGGTTCCTTTAAGGGACGTCATCCAAGATGGCGTCCCTCGAATTCCGATTGGCTGATAGGATGCTATCAGCTAATCGGAATTAAGGTAGGAAAATTCTGATTGGCTGATGGAATCAGCCAATCAGAATCAAGTTCAATCCGATTGGCTGATTCAATCAGCCAATCAGATTGAGCTTGCATTCTATTGGCTGTCAATAAATTTAGTATAGTGGCGGCGACGTTGGGGGCGGCAGATTAGGGGTTAATAAATGAAGGTAGGTGGCGGCGATGTTAGGGGCGGAAGATTAGGGGTTAATAATATTTAACTAGTGTTTGTGATGCGGGAGGGCGGCGGTTTAGGGGTTAATATGTTTATTATAGTGGCGGCGATGTCCGGAGTGGCAGATTAGGGGTGAATAAGTATAATGTAGGTGTCAGCGATGTCGGGGGGGTGGGGGTAGATTAGGGGTTAAAGGGACATGAAACCCAAATTTTTTCTTTCATGATTTAGAAAGAGCATACAATTATAAACAACTTTCTAATTTACTTCTATTATCTATTTTGCTTCATTCTCTTGATATTCTTTGCTGAAAAGCATATCTAGATATGCTTAATAGCTGCTGATTGGGAGCTGCACATAGATGCCTCCTGTGATTGGTTCACTATGTGCATTGATATATCTTCATTAAAGTATATCTAAAGAATAAAGCAAATTAGGTAATAGAAGTAAATTGGAATGTTGTTTAAAATTATATTCTCTACCTTAATCATGAAAGAAAATTTTTGGGTATAGTGTCCCTTTAATAAGTGTAAGAATAGGGGTGTTTAGACTCGGAGTTCATGTTAGGGTGATAGGTGTAAACATACATTTGGTTTCCCCATAGGAATCAATGGGGCTGCGTTACTGAACTTTACGCTGCTTTTTTGCAGGTGTTAGACTTTTTTTCAGCCGGCTCTCCCCATTGATGTCTATGGGGAAAACTTGCACGAGCACGTAAAACCAGCTTACAGCAGCTTTCAGCAGCACTGGTATTTGAGTGCGGTATGGAGATCAATTTTGCTTTATGCTCACTTCTTGCCTGATAACGCCGGGTTTTTATAAACCTGTAATACCAGCGCTGTAGGGAAGTTAGAGGTGCAATAACTTGCAAGTTATTACCAAGCAGCTCTTACCGCAAAACTCGTAATCTAGATGATATTTTCATGTCCCTAAATTTTATTTTGTTCTAAACAATGTTGTCTTTCATATCTTTGGGTTTATTCATACCACTATATGTATATAATGTAAATATATTATTATTCTTAGCAAGAATAATATGCGAATATAACATGTAATCAGGGTATTATATGTATTTATTTGCATATATGGATATTGGATGGATATTTTAAGAGCTAAGCCAGTTTTCTCTCTGCACCTGTGTAACCCTTCCTGAGTGCAGTCTAGTTTTAAACACCACCCCTACACAGGTGTTATAAAATGGGCTGGCATATAAGATGACATTTCTTAATGAAAATGAAATTCAAGAGAGGTAAGTAAAACACTGAAAATATCATGACAGTAAAAAGATTATTTTAATTTCTGCTGTATCTGATTCATGATAGTTAAATGTTAGGTAGACTATCTCTTTGAGCAATCATTTTAAGATTATATTGAATCAAACATCAATCGATTTTTAAAATCATTGTCAAAAATATTACACTGTGTGTTCTAATGTCATCATCAATATTTAACTTTAATACTAATTTCACATATACATACTTTCAAAGTATAATACACAATGTAACAAATGGCACTTACAAGTTCTGATGAGTGTTCAATGACACAAGTATCGAGCAATTTGATTTGTTAGTGATAGTATATAATGTATACTTAAATTAGATTGGCTGATGTCATAAATCATGTGATTATGCATTTCCCAATCAAAAGTGGTGGAAAATTTCACTAGTTTGTGGGTTGTTTAGGAGTTTGAGTATTGCGTCCAATTTGGTGCAAAGTATTGCGTCAAATTTGGTGCAAAATGCAGTGGGACTTGTATTACATGCGCTAAACATGGTGAAATTAGATTGATCAAAAAAAGGAAGTTAGCTATAGTATGTAATGTATTTAGACAGACATTGACAGACATACATTACCTGTCATTAAAACTACTTTTGAAATTAATCTGTCCCTTGAAATTACATGTGATTATAATATTATTATTTAACATATTATTTAGATACTGAACATGTGTCTTTGTTGTCTGTGTGATTTAGAAAGAGTATACAACTTTCTAATTTACATAAATATGTAATAAGCTTAGTTCTCTTGCAACATCTAACATAACCTTTCTGGGTTTTCAAACTCCCATTGATTTCTATGGCATTCGTGACCTCAAGGGTGGCGATTTGAACGATAGGTACCCTGCGACGGAAAAAAAAAAAAACCTGTTGAAGGTTTGATAAATTGGGAAGAGGGTCAAATAGAGTCAAATGTGAATTTGAAGCATCTGCAATGACGCAAACATTGATCTGCATCAGATTGAGATCGCAGGAGCATACATTACATCACACATTTCAACATTTGATGATGTTAATGCTTTATTAATTATAGCAGATTTAATTTGCATCGAATATGACGCGAGATTCAAGCGGATTCCATCATATTATCATTTGAAGCTTTGATAAATTGGCCCCATGGACTGCTCTTCAGCCCTTTGGTAAATAAAAGGCCTTTTGCTACAACCAAATATTTCACTCATCAGTCCAGAGCACCTACTGCCATTTTTCTGAAACACAGTTCCTGTGTTTTCATGCATAGTTTTGTCGCTTAGCCTTGTTTCCACATTGGAGGTGCAGGTTTTTGTCCGCAAGTCTTCCATGAAGACCACTTCTGACCATGCTTCTCCAGACAGTAGATGGGTGTACAAGGGTCCCACTGGTTTCTCACAATTCTGAGCTGATGGCACTGCTGGACATCTTCTGATTGCAAAGGGAAGTAAACATGTTGTGTCCATCTGCTGCATGGTCTTTCCTTGGCCGACCAATGTGTCTACAGTCCTCAACATTGCCCTTTCTTTGTGCTTCTCCAGAACAGCTTGGACAGCACATCTGAAAACCCCAGTCTGCCTTGAAATTTCTGTCTGGGGGATACCTTGCTGATGCAGTATAACTTTAAAATATTTAGCAAACTGTTGCACTACTTATAATCTCATAATATTATAGGTATACTGCCACTTTAAATTAGCTACTGCAGTGAGTGTGTGGGGAGGATGAGAGGATGGTATAGGTAGGGGTAGTGAGAAGCAACTAAATATAAATATTAATGATGAGCAATCCTCAAAAATAAGTATCATAAAATAAATAAATAGAGCATTTGATTTAATAGAAAAACAAACACACACACACACACACACTTTTGGACAGACAAGGGCAAAGATCTAGGCATGGATAAATATATTAGAACATAAAAGGAGGCTCAAACAAGGACAGGAACGCACACTAACTTAGGCCAGCAGGCTTTTAGATTAAAGTGGGAGTTATAAGGGGGGGGGGGGTCACACATAATTGCACACACATACACAAAACAGTTGGGAAACACAAACATGCACACATATATACCTCATTGAGAAAGGTCAACAGTTGCCTCTTCGCAGTCCTCTGTATCACCATTGTTTCCTGTGTTGATTAGGGTCTCTTCCATCCATCAGAACAGGGTGGTTAAATACTGGTAAACTACATAGGGGCATATTTATCAAGCTCCGAATGGAGCTTGATGCCCCGTGTTTCTGGCGAGCCTGCAAGCTTACCAGAAACAGCAGTTATGAAGCAGCGGTCACAAAGACCGCTGCTCCATAACCTGTCCGCCTGCTCAGAGCAGGCGGACAGACATCGCCGGAAATCAACCCGATCGAGTACAATCTGGTTGATTGACACCCCCCTGCTGGCGGCCCATTGGCCCAGAGTCTGCAGGGGGTGGAGCTGCAGGTGCAATGCTGAATACGGCGAGCGTATTGCTCGCCGTATTCAGCAAGGTCTGGCGGACCTGATCCGCACTGTCGGATCAGGTCCGACAGACCTTGATAAATAGAGGCCATAGTCTGTAGCTATAAGGTAATAATAAGATTAGCTATCTTAAGAGCTGAAACCAGTAGTGCAAGAAATGAGCAGCTGTAAGAGTTAGATTAATGACAGTTATATGAACATAATAGTTTGTTTTGTAGCAAGATTTAATACCCAAAGTTATATGTGGAAACAATGGGATCTATAAATATTGCAATTGATTCAACAGTAAGATATCCCATTATTCAGAATAACACCTGAGAAGAGATATATGATTCATATTTACTTGAGGGTATTCAGAGTAGTAAACGTTAAGCTTCAATAGTATATGCAAATAGTGAATTGGCTATCACTTTAAGTATACAAGGCAGTTCATAGCAATGCTTAATGAAGTGAACATTCTTATAGAAGAGCTCAGACGTATAAGGAAACAGTTAAAGGTGGCATATTAGCAAAAGCAGAGTCACAGCTTATAACAAACAGTTTACTTGCAAGTTAAGTAGCGGTTTAGCTGAAGCACAGTCTCAGATAGTATCGAACAGTTTACTTGCAGTAATATGACACATGTAAATAGTTTGGTTGCGGTTAGCTGAAGCAGAGTCACAGATATACCATGCAGTTTTACTTGCAGTTTGCATAACACATGAGACACAGTAGCGGTTAGTTCAGACAAAGTCACAGTATACTTGCGGTTTGATTTGCCAACTCTTGTATCAAGTCTGGATGATTCGGATGTAGAGGATAAGCGAAGGTTTGAAACACAGTGTTATGTGGAACAGAGTGAAAGTGCTGTATGAGCACAAACAAGTTTGACTCCGTGGTTAACGGAAGTTTGCAAAGAGACTCCTCACAGGAAGTTGCAATACAAAGTATAGGACAAAATAATCAAGCAAAGATGTTTTCACAGGATGCAGACTTTATACAGGTGATACAGGTGAAAGCTTATAGTGGAAAGTAGGTATTGAAGGTAGAAGCCTTACAGATCCCCCTGCTCAAGGAATCCTCTCTGGGGATTCACAGTGAGGCTTCTGTGGATAGCGCAGATGGAAACGTCAAAGGAGTTCAGGTTCATGAACATCAGTGATGGATATCCAAGAATCCTCCTCAGGACCATACTGCTTCCATCTGATTAGATATTCCAATTTCCTTCTCCTGAAACGTGAGTCCAATATGTCCTTGACTAGAAATTCTTCATGATCTGCGACTTGTAAAGGAGGAGGTTTGTATCTGTTGCTGTTAAAATGGGAATTCGGTATATGAGATTTAAGCAGAGAGACATGAAAAACTGAATGTATTTTATAAGTAGATGGAAGATCCAAGAGCATTGCTGATTCATTTATAATCTTTTTAATCTGGTAAGGTCCAATGAACTGGTTACCCAATTTTTTTGAAGGTATATTTAATTTCAAGTATTTAGTGGACAACCAAACAAAGTCCCCCATTTTGTATTCAGGACTAGGTCTATGCCTTAAATCATAGTATTGCTTTTGGTTCAGTTTGGCATCTTTTAAGTGACTTTTTACAGTTTCCATGGCTTCTTTTAGATTGGAAGCGAAATCAAGAGCTGTGGGAGAATTATTCTCTATAGATGACATGGTTATGCTTTTAGGATGATACCCATATGTTACATAGAACGGTGTATTTTTAGTGGGACTAGAGAAAGAATTATTATAAGAGAATTCTGCCATCACTAGATAGGTGACCCAATCATCCTGAAGATGTGATACATAACATCTGAGGTATTGTTCTAGGATTTGATTCACCCTCTCTGTAAGTCCATTTGACTGAGGATGGTTGGAGGTTGACAAACTGGAATCAATTTTTAGGGTTTTGCATAAGGCTTTCCAGAAGTGAGAAGTGAATTGTTTTCCACGATCTGTGATAATAATGGTAGGTAATCCATAATGTTTTACTACATGATTTAGAAATTCAATTGCTGTTTCCTTTGCTGTTGGTAATTGTTTGAGAGGAATGAAATGGGCAAGGCTTGTGAGATGGTCTATGACTACTAGGATGGTATTGTATTGTTGTGAATGAGTTAACTCAACAATGAAGTCCATCGATACTGTAGACCATGGAGTCTCAGGAATAGGTAGAAGATTGAGATATCCAAATGGTTTTCTTCATTCTAATTTATTCCTTGCACATGTTTCACAAGAATTAACGTATTCAGTAATTGTTTTAACCATTATAGGCCACCAGAAAGATCGTCCGATCAATTCGGTAATTTTCTTTATTCCAGTATGCCCAGAGAGGGTGTTGTCATGAAACTGTTGTAGAATTTTATCTCTGAAAGATTCAGGTATATACAATTTATTTTTATGATAATACAGCCCAGAAGAGGCTTTTACTAACTAATAATTTTGTGGTAGAGGTTCTATTTTGGTAGCCTTTAAAATTTTCTCTAATGGGGAGATATATCCTATTATCTTGTTGATAGGAATTATATGATGGATGAGAATCATGTACACGAGAAAGAGCATCAGCTTTGATATTTTGATTACCAGGTCTGTAGCTCCAATACCTGAATCCAATGCATCAACTTCAACAATGAATTGTTTATTATGTTTGGGCATCTTAAGAATTGGTGCTGTTGTGAAACTTTGTTTCAACTGATGGAATGAATCTTCAGCTTCTGGAGTCCAGATTAATTTCTGTTTTTTTCTTAGTTAAACTAGTTAGAGGTCTTGTTAAAGTTGAGAAGTTTAGAATAAATTTTCGATAAAAATTTGAGAAACCAATAAATCTCTGTAGAGATTTAACTGAAGTGGGTTTAGGCCAATTGATTATTGCAGAAACCTTTTCTGGGTCCATTTGTACATTGTCAGGGGTTATGATATAACCTAAAAACTTTATTTTGTGTATGTGGAATTGGCATTTTTCTAGTTTAGCGAATAATCTATGGTCTTTTAGACGTGTTAACACCCAGCAAACGTGTTTTACATGTTCTTGTATGTTTTTGGAATATAACAGGATATCATCAAGATAGATAACTACACAAATATCAGTGAGGTCTCTGAAAATATCATTAATAATGTGCTGGAAAGTTGCAGGGGCATTACATAAGCCGAAAGGCATTACTTTATATTCAAACAACCCATATCTTGTTCTGAATGCTGTCTTCCACTCATCCCCCTCCTTGATTCTGATTAGGTTATAGGCGCCTTTTAAGTCTAGTTTATTAGACAGATGCACCATTTAGACGTTCAAGAAGTTCAGGGATGAGTGGAAGTGGATATTGTTCTTTTATTGTTATTAAATTGAGAGCTCTGTAGTCAATGATAGGTCTAAGTGTTTTATCCTTGTTTCTTACAAAGAAGATGCCGGAAGCTGCTGGTGAGGTGGAAGGAACAATAAAACCTTTTGTTAAATTCTCATCAAGATAGTCACACAAATACTGGAGTTCAGTTTGTGATAAAGGAAAGATTCTTCCAAAAGGAATTTGAGCTCCAGTAACAAGATCTATTGGGCAATCGTAAATCCTATTCGGAGGAAGCGCTTCAGCTTCTTTGGTATCAAAAATCTCAGATAAATTGTGATATTCAGGAGGAATAACATTTTGAAGGGTTGAGATAGAATGGTGTGGATAACAAGTATTTTTACAATATTGTGAAGTAGAAGTAGAAGTAGCAGTGTTACTTTCCCAATTAATAGAGGGATTATGTTTACTTAACCACGGATAAACAAGTATTATGGTATGCAATGATGCTGGTATTATATCAAAAGTAAGATATTCAGTATGCCCCATATCTGTTGTTATTTGAAGTGGTATAGTATGATGGGTGATTGGACCCTTATGAATGAATGATCCATCAATAACTTTCACATATAGGGGAATAGGTTTTAACACTTTTGGTATTTTATTAATATTGACATAATCTGAATCGATGAACAGACCATAAGTGCCTGAGTCTATTATGGCCTTACGCCTGATTTGGTGTTGATCCCACTGCGACGATAAAGATATAGTTAGATTAGTAGGATTTTTGATTGAAGATAGAATGTTTAATACAGATGTCGTACCCTTCTTTTGTCGCATTAAGATAGGACATTGAGAGACCCTATGATCCTTGCTGTCATAATATAAACAGAGTAGGGTTGCACCGATACCATTTTTCTAAGACCGAGTACAAGTACCGATACATTTTTTTAAATACTCACCGATACCAATTACCGATACTTTTGTTTAATGTCATGACAGTTTACCAAGCACAATACAGCCTATTAATTTAAGATCCCTTCTTTATAATTATGAACTGCATCTCAAAAGACATGGTTTAATAATAAAACAGTTTTATGTGCTTGTTGTCACAAAGTTCACAGAACATATTTATAAATAAAAATATTACAATAACATATATTAATAACTACAATAAATAATAGCTGCAGCAGCTGGGGCTGGAAAGCTACAATTTAAAGGGGTGATTACTGGATGCAATTGGGTTGTAGGGTGCCTATATAACTCATCAATCTGACATTTGTACCTAATACAAAGTAATATAATTTAATTCTGAAAATAATATTGGGGGAAGGAGTATCCCAGTAATCCCCTTTGAGAAAAATGGGGCATTTGCATTCTACTGGCTCAACAGAAAATAGCTGGCTGGTCTTCATATTTTTCCAGGGATGCTTTTTATTCCCAGTCCAGCCCTGGCTAAGGATGTTCCTCAGAGTACAGTATGTTTTGAGCATAGTTGTGCAAGATGAGAACTAGAAGTATAACAGGCAATCTAGCAATTAGAGTAATTTTTCAAAAGTTAGTGGCAAGTTCTATTTAAGGAACAGAAGCATCTCTGCATGTTCAGCTATAAGTCTGTTTCTTTTATCAGTAGGTACGTTTGACGCTAAGTTGAACTGTCTTTCACTTTCACACTACTGCATGGGTAAGAAAGATATTTTTGGGCCATTAAATCTCAGTTTATTAACTGTCCAGTAAGTCAGGGGTTTGTCTGAATGAGGTACAGAGATCTCTCCCAGGTAGGCTTCTAGCTGTATAGTAGCAGCTTTTGGGGCACTGCTCTCAAACGTAGAATAATAAAAATAACAGCAATTTGTATTAGCAGAACAGAAGTGAACAATTTTTTAGTTAAGTCACCACTCCAGCTTAAAATGAAATGGGAACATCCAGTTTGAAAAACGCCACAAGATGGCGTATGTGTAGGAATTGGAGGTATCGGTTTAAGTATCGGTGCCTTTTGCATGAGTACAAGTACTCATGCAAATACTTGGCATCGGCACCGATACCGATACTAGTACCGGTATCGGTGCAACCCTAAAACAGAGGTTTGCTATACATCTTCTAAATTTTTCCTCTTGACTGAGTGGGCCTCTTATAGCTCCAATCTCCATAGGAATAGGACTAGAAGAATTTTTTTCAGAAGAATAATTTTTTATGTATAGATTCAGTAGATAATTTTTCTGCTCTCCTCTCTCTAAGACGTCGATCTATAGTTGTAGCTAGTTTTATCAGACCATTTAAGGTATCAGGCAAATTTACTCTTGAAATTTCATCTTTTAAGATTTCAGATAAGCCTAACCTGAATTGTTTATTTAAGCTTATTGCATGCCATTGGGATTCGGCAGACCACATTTGAAATTCTGTGATGTACTCTTTTACATTACGTTTTCCTTGCTTTAATGAACGCAGCTTAGTTTCTGCATTTAGTTGTTTATTTGTAACTTCATACACACTTGACACGGCGGTAAAAACATTTTCCAAATAATTTAGTATGGGATCATTTAATTAAAAAAATTTGTTAGCCCATGTGCGAGGCTCACCTGATAGATACGAAATGGTAGAACACACTCTAATCCTATCTGTATGGTATGTCTTTGATTTCATTGAAAATAGCAGGTAACACACATTTTTAAAGTCTCTAAACTCAGACCTTTTCCCAGAATAAATATTAAGTGCATTTATATGAGGTTCTGGAATATCTGCTGATTTAGGTGTTATTAAGTCTTTAATCAAACTCTTGAGAGCAGTGTTTTCGGCCTGTACCTCTGTCAGACCTCTTGCAAGATATTCTATTTTCTCGTTTAAAGTTTCAAATTGGTTATTGATCTCATTAGGATCCATTTTAAACACAGAATATTTTTTTGGGCTTGATTATTATGTAAGAGTTAGATTAATGACAGTTATATGTACATAATAGTTTGTTTTGTAGCAAGATTTAATACCCAGAGTTATATGTGGAAACAATGGGATCTATAAATATTGCAATTGATTCAACAGTAAGATATCCCATTATTCAAAATAACACCTGAGAAGAGATATATGATTCGTATTTACTTGAGGGTATTCAGAGTAGTAAATGTTAAGCTTTAATAGTATATGTGAATAGTGAATTGGCTATCACTTTAAATATACAAGGCAGTTCACAGCAATGCTTAATGAAGTGAACATTCTTATAGAAGAGCTCAAACGTATAAGGAAACAGTTAAAGGTGGTGTATTAGCAAAAGCAGAGTCACAGCTTATAACAAACAGTTTACTTGCAGGTTAAGTAGCTGTTTAGCTGAAGCACAGTCTCAGATAGTATAGAGTAGTTTACTTGCAGTAATATGACACATGTAAATAGTTTGGTTGCGGTTAGCTGAAGCAGAGTCACAGATATACCATGCAGTTTTACTTGCAGTAATATGACACATGTAAATAGTTTGGTTGCGATTAGCTGAAGCAGAGTCACATGCAGTTTTACTTGCAGTTTGCATAACACATGAGACACAGTAGCGGTTAGTTCAGACAAAGTCACAGTATACTTGCGGTTTGATTTCCCAACTCTTATATCAAGTCCGGATGTAGAGGATAAGCGAAGGTTTGAAACACAGTGTTATGTGGAACAGAGTGAAAGTGCTGTATGAGCACAAACAAGCTTGACTTCGTGGTTAACGGAAGTTTGCAAAGAGACTCCTCACAGGAAGTTGCAATATGAAGTATAGGACAAAATAGTCAAGCAAAGATGTGTTCACAGGATGCAGACTGTATACAGTTGATACAAGTGAAAGCTTATAGTGGAAAGTAGTTATTGAAGGTAGAAGCCTTAAAGCAGCTTTCTGTTATCCGGAACTCAGAAGAATAATCTTTAGACAAGCCAAAGGTCAGAGTTGAGTAGCCAAAGAGTCAGTTCAATAAATGCTTATCTTAATAGAGTGGTTAAACAAGTTGTGTGATTTAGAAACTTTGCTAAGGTCCGTGTCCAGAAAACGGGTCTAGTACAGGAACGCTTTGGTCTTCATGGAACAATAACCAAGCACTGAAGGGGAGTCTGAGAGGGCCCTTTAACACCTCCAATTCAGTCTTGATGAGAAATACAAGGCCAGAGGCCCAGTTTACAGAAAAGCATTTAGAGGAGCATTACTAAATAGTGTACAATACCTTGATAGAAGACAAGTCAGCAGCATCAACACATCCATGGAGCCGGCCGCACTAACCTGAAACTACTTAGCGTAGCCCCTGGCTCCCACAGCAGATTATTCCCCTTCAGCAGCCCTTCTATCATTCATATGGCTCTGAAGAGTGTGGTCCATGCTGGGAAGTAAAGGTAAGTGCAATGTGGCTTTAATCATTCTGAGGCACCTTACAGTAGCCACAACTGCTCCTGTATCTCTGGCATAATTCTTCCTGTTCACCTTTTCTGTTCTTCACCCTCAGTCATCCCTCATGATAACGATAACGCTGGCTGCCCTGAAGCCACCCCTCCACCCTCCCACGCTAAAGCCCACATCAGTTCACTCTGGACTGACTAATAAATGTCTTGCAGGTCCACTAACTTCAATGGGTGTTACAAAGGGAATATATCAAATACACTGGCTCAATCTGTCCTAGACTCTTTAACCCACTATAGGTTCCCTAGCAGTGATCCTAATATTACCTATAAATAGATCTATGATGTAAATGACTAAATATGAACTATTTTGTTGATAATTAATAAGTAGAATTAAATATTTGAAGAGGATACAAAGCTAACATCTTGACAATACTGTTATAAGGTTGATTTCTATTTGGACACTTGCTTTATAAGAAAGCACTCCTAGGCCTCTATTCAAAAAGACATGCCGTGTATTTCCAAGCAGTTCAGTTTAATCTCTGTCGTATTTTGACACATATTAAAAAATAAATGCAGGGAAAATATGCTTGTGCGGTTGGCAAGTTTTCAAGCACCTCTTAAAAAAAAATTCCACCAGTGCTTCATAGATAGAAGCAGATAAATAAATGTTCCTTTTTGTCTGGAGGTTTTTTTTTTTCCTCTGGAGGTTTTCTTTCACAGGCTTTTTTATTGTAAGCATTTTTTCAAATTTTCAATAATTTAAAGGTCCTTTGTGTGCCTAGTAACATACAAAAGATGAAGGGACGGATTACAAATGGAGTGCAAAATTGCACCGAAGCATTGCGCTCATAAGAGCTCGCTTCCATAGGCTTTAACAAAAGAACTAGCGCAGCGAAGGGGATAAGTTGTGCAGAGGTGGGCAGAAAATATAAATATATATAAATAAATTTAGATATCAAAATAACAAGAGTATTGCATTGAGCAATGATACTTTTTTTATTCCAAATTCTGTTTATTAAGAATATTTTCACTGTACAGAAAAGACCAACAAAGGAGAAAAAAAAGGAAACAACAAAACATCTTTACATAATGACCTCCTTGGTCATACAATACAAGTTATGAACAATCCAAGTAATTGCAGGTATACACTTACATCTGTGAATTTCCAGATAATTACCTACAAAACAGAAAGGAAAGGGGAAACAACAAGGACAATACAAAACAAAACAAAAAAATATATATAATCTTCCACTAGCAATAAAATGAAATTGCCTTTGTGTGTTCCACAGGTGCATTGAGCTATCTCATCTAATAGATTAACCAGTCAGCCTAGAAATGTTGACCATCAGTCCCTTAACTAGCAGTGAGTTATTATATAAAAGGATCGTCATTAGTCTGGTATAGAGAGGGGGGATAAAGGATGGTCAATACTTAGCTTTGGTCCTTCTTAATATATTGATCCCACATATCCTGAGCTAGAATAAAATGATCCCTGGTACCTGATTTATAAAATCTGTATTCTTCTAGTTCCAATAGGTCTGTAACTCTCTGGATCCACATTAGAACATTCGGAGGAGAAGGGGATTTCCAATTTTTGGCAATCAGTGCCTTTGCACTATTAGTAAAAATACGGAATAGTATATTGTGGGCCTTGGAGGGAAGTTTAATATGTTTATTTAGAAGGAATACAAGTGGATCTAGGGGTAATTGGGTCTGAAAAATTGTCTCGATTTCTATTATTATATCCC
Source organism: Bombina bombina (assembly GCF_027579735.1). Lineage (NCBI taxonomy): Eukaryota > Metazoa > Chordata > Amphibia > Anura > Bombinatoridae > Bombina > Bombina bombina. Next base: position 113,340,807 of record NC_069507.1, read on the forward strand.
TCCAGTAATTGTTTATACTGTTGCACCACCACCACATATGACCCATTCCACTACCAAAGTGACCACATCTCCAACAACAATTTCTCGAAGCCGGGTATAGCTTATGTAGGCATCTGGGGGTGAGGTACCAATTATGGAGAATTTTGTAGTTCATCTCCACTAACGTGGCCGATGAAGATGAGGACTTGGTATTGGTGAATATGGAGGATGCCGTCTGGGGAAGAATAATTACCCCCAACTCTCTCTCCCAAGCCTCAATGGAGTATGGCAGGTTGCCCGGAGGGGGTTGGGACAATATTGCATACATTTTTGAGAGGGTATGTTTGCATGGGCCAGTCAGGGACAGCAACTGTTCCAATTTGGTCAAAGGTCTCAGCATATTGTGTCTTTGCTTGTGTGTCATTATATAGTGATGAATTTTCCTATAGTTGAACCAATTACCCGCCCATCCATGACCCTGTTCCTGAAGATTCTTGTGGGAGTGGATATGTTCATTGTCCGAGAGATGGGAGACAGTGAGATCCGAGGAGGGGTTTAAGTCTGTATGGTGAATCCCTAAGGCTGCCAAAGAGAACTCAGGATTGTGAATGAAAGAGGTGAGGGGAGATGGCCTAGAGGAAATATATGGATTAGTCTTGTTGGCTATCTACCATTGAGTCATGGTCTCCCTAGTCAGTGGGTTATCTATGTCTTTTATCATTTTGTCAGGGTATGGAAGCCAGCAAAAGGCTTGCAGGCATATATCTCCGTTAAGATATTCCTCTAAAGGCACCCATCTCTTTTGGGTTTTACGTACCCTCCAGTCAAGGATCCTTTGAATAAAGATTGCCTGTCTATATTGTTCTATGTTGGGAACCCCCAGTCCACCATGGATCCGTAAGTCTGTCATTAACTTTCTATTTATTCTTGGTTGTCGACCTCCCCAGACAAAAGAGCTGAACAACTGTTGGATTTTTATAGTGTAGCGGGGGGGGGGGGAGAGGAATAGGAAGCACCTGCATAATGTACAAGAGTCTAGGGAAGGCAGTCATTTTGACTGCGTTAATCCTACCCATCCATGATAGATTCCTAGCATGCCAGGAAGATAGATCCCGTTCCAGAGCCCCTCTGATACCAACATAATTAAGTTTATATACTTCTTCCATGCTGTCAGTAAGAAAGACTCACAAATATTTTAAGGAGTTTTGGCATCTACGGAATGGACACTGTGTCCTAATATGAAGGTCTAATTCAAGTGTTAGGGAAACTCCTAAAATCTCGGACTTGGAATAGTTAATAAGAAAGTTTGTCAATTTGTTGAAGATGGCCAGTTCCTCCAGTAAGAGGGGTATTGAATGTAGTGGGTTGGAGAGAGTAAACAGAACATCGTCGGCAAAAGAGATAATTTGTAAGTCTCAGGGCCCACCACAATGCCCTCAATTCCCTGGTTTTGCCTGATCTTGGACGTGAAGGCCTCAAGCAGGCAAATGAACAGTAGAGGGGACAGGGGGCACCCCTGTCGCGTACCGTTCGAGATATTAAAAGGGGGGAGAGTATTCCATTAAGGGATATACAGGCACTAGGGGAGTTGTAAAGCGCAAAAATTCTATGTAGCATGGAGTCTCCAATTCCAAATTTTTGCAGAGTGGCCCTAAGGAATAACCAACTGACCCGGTCAAAGGCCTTCTCCGCGTCTGTGGAGAGCCAGACCACGGGAATACCCTGTGTCTTGGCATGCCAAAGGAGATGTAGATTCCGGACTGTATTATCCTTTGCCTCACTACCGGGGACAAAGCCGACCTGATCATAATGGATCAGGGATGGGAGGACCTGATTCATTCTAGTAGATATAATGTTTGCGAATATCTTAACATCTGCATTAATTAGGGATATTGGCCTGTAGATAGGGATCTGGTCAGGGGATTTATTTGGTTTAGGGATTACAGATATATGGGCCTGAAGCGCTTGAGGGGTGAAATAGTTTTTATTATCTATATCTAAAAAGTATGATAGCAAGTGAGGGGCGATAATGTCTACGAATTTAGAATAATAGGCATGTCCGAAGCCATCGGGACCTGGAGCTTTCCCGGATGGGAAAGAAAGGATGGCTTTTCGGAGTTCCTTAAGGGTGAATGGGGCTTCCAAGTCAGCTTTCTGAGTTGGAGAGAGAGAAGGGAGATGCAAATCAGCCAGGAAGTTATTGATATCAGAGGGGGAAGGAGGGGAGATTCTCTTTCCCAGGTTATAAAGGTCTTCATAGTATTCCCTAAATTGGTTGGCTATGTCGGTGGAAGTATACCAAACCTTCCCTTTCTTGTATGTGATAGACATAATATATTTCCTGGAAGATCTATATCGCAATAATCTAGCTAACATTTTACCCTGTTTATTTCCCCCCTCATAGAATCTTCTCTTCAGAAAGAGAGCTCTTCGTTTAGCCTCTGCGCCCAATAGAAGGTCAAGTTGGTTGTGTTTGTGTTGGATGTGTGTTAACAATGAGTGATCTTTAGGGAACTTCTTGTGTGAGTCCTGCAATTTATCTAATTCCTCTAGGAGATTTTTCAATGCGAGCGAATTATGTTTGTTCCTAGCTGCTTTAATGGCGATTAGCTCCCCCCGAATGACGCATTTGTGCGCTTCCCAGATGTGTAGTGTATTCGTGCCAGGAGTAGCATTTATTAGGAAGTATGATTCTAACAGTTTGCGTAATTGGATGTCTACCAGTGGGTCCGTCAGTAAGGTCTCGTCTAATTTCCAGAAGTGGTGATGTCTTTGAGAGGTAGGCCAGTTGATGAAATAGAAACAAACACTAAGGTTTGAGGGTATTAGGGGCATTTTTTAAAAATTAACCAGGGGTCTGATCTTGTAATGGCTGTTTATTTATCGGGTGCCCGCAAACTGGCGAATTTACAGGGTGCGCAATAAATTACCGCTCCACTTGTAATCTAGCCCGCAAAATCTTTAACTGGATCAAAAAATAATTTGATGTATTATCCATATACAAGTACATTTTTCTGCACTGCTGTCTGGTGCTATTTCCTTTCAATGGTACTCGCCAGCAAGTAGGTGAGAATACAAGAGTGTTAAAATTCTCACTTGCTTTTCGAATATCATCCTAAACCGATATTTTCCAGCAACATTTCATGCATCAGCCAAAGAGCTACATATATATATATATATATATATATATATGACCCGAACCACTTGACTTTTAATAACACCTCCTAATTTTGAGGCGAGTTTTGAGAATTGGCAGCTTCACTTGATTTTGAATAGGGACACTTTAATCTGTCTCACAACATGGTTAATAAGATTATTCTCAGAACATATGAAAGTGTCATTGTACTATTTTTTTAAACACAATTTTGTTGCAAGTTCCGAAATTATAAATGATCTCAGTTCCCTTCCAGTTATTTGCGACAGTATCAGTATTGTTGACAATACATGCAGTTTTTTGTTATTAAAATCCTATTGCCAATTATGTTACCACAAGTTGTATACAATTAATAGTGTTTACTTTTATAGGAACTGGAAAATGTTAGTGATTGCATCACAATTAGTGATGTCCCGAACTGTTCGCCCGCGAACGGTTCACAGCGAATATAGGTTGTTCGCGTTCGCGTTTGTGGGCGAACACATGGCGATGTTCGATCCGCCCCTATGTGTCATCATTGTGGAAACTTTGACCCTTTATGTCACAGCCGCCTGACACATTAGAGCCAATCAACATCAGACACTCCCTCACAGACACTCCCAGCTACTCAGAATCCGCCATTTTAGACTCATAGCGACCTTGCTTTTTTAATGAGAGGACGTGTTGTGTTTTTGCTCCTGACATTAATAGGAAAAGCATAGCTAGGCTAGTGTATTTACAGTCCAGAAGGACTCCACTCATCTCTGCTGCAAGCACAGCACCCCAAAAAGCCCTTTTTAGGGCTATATTTCGTGCCTTTTTTTTTTTTTTTTTTTATTAGCATTTGCCTGGCTTTCAGCTGTGTGCTTAAGGTTCACAGCATATACTGTGACTACTGCCACCACTGATATCTCCCTAACAACATTAGTTTAAATTTAACTAACCCAAAAATATAATTATTTTTCTAGTGTAATTTTTTTTCATTTTCTATTAGGCCAGTGTCACACAGCATATACTCTGGTTCATTGCTCTGTGCCAGCCAGCAGCCACCAGTGTTAATATCCGTTTATAACATTATTTTAAATAAAAAAAAAATAAAAAAAAATATTTTGCTAGTGTAATACATTTACTATCATGCCTGTGTCTGTCAGGCTCACTCAGCATTAATATACCTCTTTTTTTTCAGTCTTTTGGTTAATTGGTCTGTGCCAGGCAGCCACCCAGCACTCATATCTATTTTTCTTTCACCTTAATTTTAATATAAAAAAAAAAGTTTAAATTTGTTTGCTAGTGTAATCTAATATAATTTTCTATCCGGCCTGTGTGTTTTGCTGACATAGAGAGCCTACTGTGTTTACTTGCTGCCCTCCCTAGTCTATGAGCCACGACTCATATGTGTTTAACCTTTTTTTAATTTCCCCCCCAAAAAAATAATTTCAATCATTTTTCTAGTGTAATCTAATAGTATTTTCTATCAGGCGTGTGTGTATCAGACATACAGAGCCTACTGTTTTTAATAGCTGCCCTTCCAAGGCTATCAGCCACGACTCATATATAAGGTGCTTAACCTTTTTCTTAAAATTTCTTGTAACAGTAATAAAAAAAAAAAACATAATTTTTTGGACTGCAAATATCCAGTCTCCTAGTGCCATTGAATTTCATTTACCTCCTGCCTGCCACTGCCAGCCTTTTGTGCCAGGCCGTCTAGCCAACTATTTACACCAATCATAATTGTTGTCACAGTCAGACAGTATAGTTATTAATTTAAATAAAACATTTTTTTAGTGTTGATCTTAATCCTCAGTTTGCTCGTGCCTTTGAATTTCACTTTTCTACAGCCTTCCACGCCTGTGTGCCAGGCCTACTTAAAAAATATTTACACCAATCATATTTGTTGTGACAGTATTCTAATAATTAAAAATTACAATTTTTGGTAATAGTTGCTGTGATTTGAATCCTCAGTTTGCTGGTGCCATTGAATAGCACTTTCCTCCTGCCTTGCAGCCTGCTGTGAGCCAGGCCCACCTAGCCAATTGCCAATCGTATTAAAAAGGCCTGAGGATAAATAATTGTGTAACGGGTATCTAATGAATTTTCTTTTTGATTTCACGGGTCATATAAATGATCTCTGGGATTCTAAAATCAATGCCTTTCCTGTAATCTATTATTCAAAAGGATGACAGTACTACCAAAATACAGCCAATGAAGGGCCTTAGGAAGACTGGGCCAAGGTTGGATTGTAGTATTTGGTTAGGCTAATCATGATGGCCATGTAGACCACCACCACCGAGAGTCCTGGAAGTAACAGGGATGATGAGATGAAAGAGCTAAGAATAGTAGAACTTGAAACAACAGAGTTAGCCATGGGTGTTAGTGCAAAACCACTTGGCTTTTTTTTGGCTTTGGGTGCGGCTATTCATGCAGGCCATATAGAGCTGACAACATTCGGTGTCGTATCAGCTATTAAACTAATAAGAACAGTACTACCAAAATACAGCCAATGAAGGGCCTTAGGAAGACTGAGCCAAGGTTGGATTGTAGTATTTGGTTACGCTAATCATGATGGCTATGTAGACCACCACCACCGAGAGTCCTGGAAGTAACAGGGATGATGAGATGAAAGAGCTAAGAATAGTAGAACTTGAAACAACAGAGTTAGCCATGGGTGTTAGTGCAAAACCGCTTGGCTTTTTTTTGGCTTTGGGTGCGGCTATTCATGTAGGCCATATAGAGCTGACAACATTCGGTGTCGTATCAGCTATTAAACTAATAAGAACAGTACTACCAAAATACAGCCAATGAAGGGCCTTAGGAAGACTGAGCCAAGGTTGGATTGTAGTATTTGGTTAGGCTAATCATGATGGCCATGTAGACCACCACCACCAAGAGTCCTGGAAGTAACAGGGATGAGATGAAAGAGCTAAGAATAGTAGAACTTGAAACAACAGAGTTAGCCATGGGTGTTAGTGCAAAACCGCTTGGCTTTTTTTTGGCTTTGGGTGTGGCTATTCATGCAGGCCATATAGAGCTGACAACATTCAGTGTCGTATCAGCTATTAAACTAATAAGAACAGTACTACGAAAATACAGCCAATGAAGGGCCTTAGGAAGACTGGGCCAAGGTTGGATTGTAGTATTTGGTTAGGTTAATCATGATGGATATGTAGACCACCACCACCGAGAGTCCTGGAAGTAACAGGGATGATGAGATGAAAGAGCTAAGAATAGTAGAACTTGAAACAACAGAGTTAGCCATGGGTGTTAGTGCAAAACCGCTTGGCTTTTTTTTGGCTTTGGGTACGGCTATTCATGCAGGCCATATAGAGCTGACAACATTCGGTGTCGTATCAGCTATTAAACTAATAAGAACAGTACTACCAAAATACAGCCAATGAAGGGCCTTAGGAAGACTGAGCCAAGGTTGGATTGTAGTATTTGGTTAGGCTAATCATGATGGCCATGTAAACCACCACCACCGAGAGTCCTGGAAGTAACAGGGATGATGAGATGAAAGTGCTAAGAATAGTACTACTTGAAACAACAGAGTTAGCCTTGGGTGTTAATCCAAGACCGCTTGGATTTATTTTTGTATTGGGTGCGGCTAATCATGCAGGCCATATAGAGCTGCCACCATTCAGTGTTGTATCAGCTATAAAAATAATAAGAACTGTACTATCAAAATACAGACAATGAAGGGCCTATGAAGACTGAGCAAAGGTTGGATTGTAGTATTTTGTTCGGCTAATCATGATGGCCATGTAGACCGCCCGTAACAGGGATGAAAGTGCTAAGAATAGTACTAATTGAAACAACCGAGTTAGCCATGGGTGTTAGTCTAAGACCACTCGGCATTTTTTTGGGTTTGGGTGCAGATAATCATGAAGGCCAGATAGACCTGCCACCATTTGGTGTTGTAACAGGTATGAAAATGCAAAGAACAGTACTACTTAACACAACCTACTTACCATGGGTCCCAGAGCATATGTTTGGTTGTTATATTTTGTAAGGGTAATCATGCAGGCCATATAGACCTCCACCGATAGGGTGAGTATGAGTAACAGCTATTAAAATGCGAAGGACATTACTAATTAACACAACATAGTTACCATGGGTCGCAGACCAAGAGCAGATGTCTTAGTATTATATTTTGTATGGGTAATCATCCAGGTCGTATAGACCTCACCAAATAGGGGGAGTTACAGAGATTAAAGTGCTAAGAATGGTAGTACTTAAAACACAACCTCGTTAAAATAGGTAGCAGACCACATGTCTTATTATTATAATTTTTCAGGGTAATCTGGCAGGCCATATAGAACTCCCCCGATAGGGGGGGGGAACAGGGATTAAAGTGCTAAGAAAAGTACTAATTGACACAAGCTAGTTGGGTCCAAGAACGCATGTTTGATTATTAGAATTTATTAGGGTAATTATATATCTAACAAATCTATCTATTTCTCTTCTATCGATTCTATCTAACTATCAATCTATGTATATCTATCCTATCTATCACTATCAATCTATCTTCTGTCCGGGATGTTTTGAGACAGCCACTTTGGGAATGTTAGTTGATTTAGACCCATTATGGCTTAAAAGCAGACTCTGCATAAACTATGTAATTTTCCATGGGAGTTTTGCCAGGGATCCCCCTCCAGCATGCAACAGTCCAGGTGTTAGTACCCTTGAAACAACTTTTCCATCACTATTGTGGCCAGAAAGAGTCCTTGTAGGTTTTAAAGTTCGCCTGCCTATTGAATTCAATGGCGGTTTGCGCGGTTCGCGAGTTCGCGAACAATACCGGAAGTTCGAGTCCGCGGTTCGCGAACAGAAAATTTTAGGTTCGCGACATCACTAATCACAATTAGCGATGGGCGAATGTGCTGAAAATGCAATTTGCTTGGTAGAATAATTAGTCCTGTAGACATTCATTTTGGACAATTGAATGTTGATAAGAAATAAAATCCATAAAAACTCTGTAATTGAATGTTTTTTACGGTTTTCAATGTTATCGGATATCCACATTCGAAATTTCAAATATAACATTCGATTTAACAAACACTATCCAGAAGTTCAATAGTTCATGTGGTGGGGATACATTGCCAGACATCAGCTTCTGACAGTGTTCCTGATGAATCTTAGCCCATTCCCCATGAGCAATGGCCTCACAGTTCAGTAATATAACATAGTAACATAGTAACATAGTAGATAAGGTTGAAAAAAGACCAAAGTCCATTGAGTTCAACCTATACAAATCTAAAATACTTACAAAAAGCTCCAGTTAAGCTTAAATAACCCCACTAAAAGGTGACCCATTTAATACTAGCAATCATATCCATGCATATTGTTTATATACAGAAATGTATCCAGACTATTTTTAAATGTATCTAGGGTATTGGCATTCACTACCTCCTTTGGTAATGAGTTCCACAATTTTATTGCTCTTACAGTGAAAAAACGTTTCTGTTGCAGGAGATTAAATCTCCTTTCCTCCAACCTTAAATTGTGACCTCCTGTCAGAAACAATTTTCTTGGCATAAACAAAACTTCTGCCATCTCTGTATATGGGCCTTGAATATATTTATACAAAGTAATCATGTCACATCTCAAGCGCCTCTTTTCTAAAGAAAACAGACCCAGTTTGGCTAGCCTCTCCTCATAGGTTAAATTTTCCAATCCCCTTATTAGTTTTGTGGCCCTTCTCTGAATTTTTCTAGTCTAATATTCTTGAGCTTGCACACTGCAACCGCCTTCTTCAAATCCCACCAGAGATTTTCTATGGGGTTCAAGTCAGGTGACTGTGATGGCCACTGTAGAATCTTCTAGGATTTCTTCTGCAACCAAGTTGTGGTGGAATTCGAGGTATGCTTGGGATCATTGTCCTGTTGGAAGGTCCAATGATGTCCAAGCTTGATAAATTGATACATAATAGATACAAATATATCAATTCAAATGTTTCTATTTTGAATAATTTGAATATTACATTTAAAGAGTAATACAATTGTAATCAAATTTATTCAACCCCCACATTTACAGACTTCCAGCTCCTTGCAATGAACAAATAAACAAAAGCAATTGAAATAGCTCAACAAAACAAATTCAAAAAGTGGTTTCCCCAAATTGAATTGAAAATGCAACTTTTAATGTATTCTGCACTCTCAAAATTATTCAACCCCTGAATAGAATCCCTCAAAACAGCACAAATATGCAAAATAGGTGTTGTCTCAAGCACACTTGATGCAACTAATCAAGGGCTTCATTAGTTGCCAGAAAATAGAGAATGTATTAGGAGGGCGCTATGAAAAGCTTAAGATACTGAAATACACAACAACTATTCTTACAACCTCATAGGTCTAAAATACAAAGAAAATGTATTGAGGTAATTTAAAATGTATATATATATAAATATATGTTATCCACAGAGTAATAAAATACCTGGGACATCTCCCTTAGGTCTAAAAACACAATAAATTCAAAATAAGAATGTGGCATAAAATGTAGAATCTGCCAATATATAAGCGGCAGCGGGCAGTATGTACCTGCCTACATACAGTATTATGTGCAAAATAGGCAAATTAATATTCAAGACCAACTTGGTCTAATTAGCTAATACAACCTTGATTATGTAACTAAGTATATGCGTATAGTAAGTGTTTATTTACACACAAGTTGTCCATGGAGAATGCAAAGCAGTCTTAATGTTAAACAGTACTCAGACGGATGTTATCCAATTATTGTACGCATACAAGTTCATGTATTCTGCTGAGTACCTTTCTTCAATGTGGCTTTTGTCCAAATAAATCCTTTTGAGGGGGGCGCCCGGTCTCCTGCTATTTCTGTTACACACAGGCTGGCTCACTTACCCTCCTCATAGCGTTATGCCACAATGTGTCCGCTTGCTCCCATGTGACCTTTTGGGCTATGTCACAGGTGTTGTAACGGCTTTTCAAATAAGGGTTGCGGTAAAAGTGAATTACTGATATAGAATAGATACTTAGTTCAATGTACTCACTCTTAGTGCTTATTGTATGCAAGTAACGAATAGTTGATTTCGCTGTTGGTTATTCTGATGATGATGTTGTACATAACCCGGGTTATCAAGTATAGTAACAAAGTCCATAAATAAATCAGCTGGTTTAGGATAAACCACTTGGTGGGATATACCTCACCCTGCACAGATATAGCTGCCTTAAACCTCAACGTGTTTCACCCTGTTATGGGCTTTATCAAGATAAGTTTTAGGCAGGTAAACTGAGACTTTTATAGACCTATAGGTCTTATTTATTGGTCCATTGTTAATTGTCCATATTTAAGGTGGTATTCGTTTAATTACATTGTCCTTATTTTTTAAGGTGGTATGATGCAAATTTGGCACTATATAAAAAAAAACATTCTAGTTAAAACAAACAATTTTTTTTTTAGACAGAACAGTTTAAGAAAAAACACACAGTATTAGTAACACATAGGTGGTTATTGACAAACATTAATAAAATGAGATTTAAGTATATCTATCTTTGTCTATGCCAATATTATAAAATTCATACATAGGTTGTTTTTTAACCCAGATGGTTTATTCAAATAAGAAGGGAGATATCCACTTCATTTTCTATAATATAATATCATAATATAATATAGAAAATGAAGTGGATAGCACATATCTGTACAAACATTTTTAAAGATGTACATCAGTGACTTGAAATATTTGGGTATACATAATGTGCCAATGAACTGGAGGGTTAGTGACATTGAAAAAAGAATACTCATCAAAGAAGCTGAATTGATATATACATTTGACACACTATATCCAAAAGATCTTAATTCAGAACTCGATCCATCTCCCTTCTTATTTGAATAAGTTGAGGCTAATTTGTATGTATGATAATCATACCACCTTAAAAAAATAGGGACAATATAATGAAACTTATACCATCTTAAATAAGGCCAATTAACAACAGACCAAAATAAGACCTATAGGTCTATAAAAGACTCAGTTTACCTGCCTAAAACTTATCTTGATAAAGCCCATAACAGGGTAGCTATATATATAACGCTGTGAGGAGGGTGAGTGAGCCAGCCTGTGTGTAACAGGAATAGCAGGAGACCGGGCATCCCCCTCCTCCCCCTAAGACTGCTTTGCATTATCCATGGACAACTTGTGTGTTTATAAACACTATACGCATATACTTAGTTACATAATCAAGGTGGTATTAGCAAATTAGACCAAGTAGGTCTTGAATATTCATTTGCCTATTTTGCACATAATACTGTATGTAGGCTGGTATATACTGCTGCTTACATATTAGCAGATTTTACATTTTATGCCACATTCTTATTTTGAATTTATTGGGTTTTTAGACCTAAGGGAGACGTCCCACTCCCAGGTCTATTATTACTCTGTGGATAACATATATATATATATATATATATATATATATGTGGACAAAGAGAAAGATTGTGATATATTGGAATATTATAATTATAAATGAAGTGTACAGGGAGTGCAGAATTATTAGGCAAATGAGTATTTTGACCACATCATCCTCTTTATGCATGTTGTCTTACTCCAAGCTGTATAGGCTCGAAAGCCTACTACCAATTAAGCATATTAGGTGATGTGCATCTCTGTAATGAGAAGGGGTGTGGTCTAATGACATCAACACCCTATATCAGGTGTGCATAATTATTAGGCAACTTCCTTTACTTTGGCAAAATGGGTCAAAAGAAGGACTTGACAGGCTCAGAAAAGTCAAAAATAATGAGATATCTTGCAGAGGGATGCAGCACTCTTAAAATTGCAAAGCTTCTGAAGCGTGATCATCGAACAATCAAGCGTTTCATTCAAAATAGTCAACAGGGTCGCAAGAAGCGTGTGGAAAAACCAAGGCGCAAAATAACTGCCCATGAACTGAGAAAAGTCAAGCGTGCAGCTGCCAAGATGCCACTTGCCACCAGTTTAGCCATATTTCAGAGCTGCAACATCACTGGAGTGCCCAAAAGCACAAGGTGTGCAATACTCAGAGACATGGCCAAGGTAAGAAAGGCTGAAAGACGACCACCACTGAACAAGACACACAAGCTGAAACGTCAAGACTGGACCAAGAAATATTTCAAGACTGATTTTTCTAAGGTTTTATGGACTGATGAAATGAGAGTGAGTCTTGATGGGCCAGATGGATGGGCCCGTGGCTGGATTGGTAAAGGGCAGAGAGCTCCAGTCCGACTCAGACGCCAGCAAGGTGGAGGTGGAGTACTGGTTTGGGCTGGTATCATCAAAGATGAGCTTGTGGGGCCTTTTCGGGTTGAGGATGGAGTCAAGCTCAACTCCCAGTCCTACTGCCAGTTTCTGGAAGACACCTTCTTCAAGCAGTGGTACAGGAAGAAGTCTGCATCCTTCAAGAAAAACATGATTTTCATGCAGGACAATGCTCCATCACACGCGTCCAAGTACTCCGCAGCGTGGCTGGCAAGAAAGTGTATAAAAGAAGAAAATCTAATGACATGGCCTCCTTGTTCACCTGATCTGAACCCCATTGAGAACCTGTGGTCCATCATCAAATGTGAGATTTACAAGGAGGGAAAACAGTACACCTCTCTGAACAGTGTCTGGGAGGCTGTGGTTGCTGCTGCACGCAATGTTGATGGTGAACAGATCAAAACACTGACATAATCCATGGATGGCAGGCTTTTGAGTGTCCTTGCAAAGAAAGGTGGCTATATTGGTCACTGATTTGTTTTTGTTTTGTTTTTGAATGTCAGAAATGTATATTTGTGAATGTTGAGATGTTATATTGGTTTCACTGGTAAAAATAAATAATTGAAATGGGTATATATTTGTTTTTTGTTAAGCTGCCTAATAATTATGCACAGTAATAGTCACCTGCACACACAGATATCACCCTAAAATAGCTAAAACTAAAAACAAACTAAAAACTACTTCCAAAAATATTCAGCTTTGATATTAATGAGTTGTTTGGGTTCATTGAGAACATGGTTGTTGTTCAATAATAAAATTAATCCTCAAAAATACAACTTGCCTAATAATTCTGCACTCCCTGTAGTTAGCTCACTATGCAGCCCCAAAATTACTTATTAGAAAAGTGGGATCCCCAAACCCCACAAGACTAATAGAGCCCAAAAAATATAGAACCAAGAGAAGGTAAAATATAGAGGCGCTTAGTGTAAGGAGCTAGTTACAGTATCTATAATAAGACACATAAAGTACAAAGAGTTACAATAATGCACTGCTGATTGATATTAGGGGAAAAAAACCCAGATACATATATAAAGCTATCACAATGTTTGCAGTTGTATTGTTTACAATTATGTTGCTAATATAAAATAATGTTGCTAATATAAAACACCTGCAGCTATCTGTATAATATATAGAGATACTAGTCTAGCAAATACTATTGATATTACTAGAACACCGCAGATGACAAAAAAGTTTCGCAGTACATACAGTTAGTACAGGCAATTTACCAAAGAAAAACCACAAGAATGTGCATGCAGTTAGAGTCCATATGTGATACTGTTGTGAAAAAAAAGGAAAAAAGGTGGAAATCCCAAGGTGGCGGATCACACTGTCCCCTCAAGGGGTTCTACTTACTCTCCTTTACCTCAATCTGTATGAGGTAAGTGTCGCGTGGGGTAAGTAGAAAGTCCTTCCTTTTATTGGCAAGTATCCTATGGCTTGTTTCCTGTCTTCCAACGCTTTCACTCACATAAATGAGATGGGAAAAAACAGAAAAGTGGTAATAGTGCAACCCCGTAAATAAGGATATATATGCACAATTCTGTATAGAATAACACTCACACTAGACAACCTCAAATGGATATGAGGTATTTTATTAGCATATTAGGATAAAACCAGGTATTGGCATGAACAGTATTCGTATTTTAAAAACAGTTCAGTGCAAGATAAATATAGCATATGAAAGTCCTAACGCGTTTCGAAGGTCTACACACATACACAACCTTCTTCTTCAGAGGAAAAGTGATTACCGACTGTAAGTAAATCCTTCGGCTTTAAAGCGGAGCTGCGACACGCCCCTATGAACTCCAATTGGATCCTCAGATCACATGGCCTTCAGTAGCGAGATACAGAATGAAGTAAGGGCTGCCATAGTTGTTACTGGCATTAATGCAAAAGTATTGGCTGTTCAAAAAGTCTGATGGAACAATGCTCTGGGGCTTATAATAAATTTAGAGATACAATAATTTAGAAAGCCGTCCATATAGGCGTTGTCTACATTTATGCAACTGGCAAATTAGAACGCTCTTGATAGACAACCAATAGCACATGTTGCTTATAAAAGTTATATCGGAAGCATACATTGGTACATAAGATTAATAAATACATAAATTAAAATTCTTATAGTAAATATGGTACAATACATCTCAGTATTTCACAGTTGCATAACATTCCAATGAATAATTAATAATATTTATATAAAAACATGATGGTCATAGTTAAATATATTAAGAAATTAATATACTACTTAATATGATATAAATATGGTATAAAAATATATATACAAATCAATTTAAAAAAGGGAAAAAAAGACTGTTTTAAAGGACCTATATTTTTATTATAAATAGGGAACCTCAATACACCTACTAGATAAATAAATATAATGAAAAATTGTAATGGGAAAATGAATTGGAAAATTAAATGTATAAAGAAAAAAATTTCAGAGATCAATGAGAAATGCATACGAACTAATATTGGTTAAAAGGTTGTTAAAAACTTTAATAAATATATATATGCACACTAAAAAGATTTTTTTAAAAAATATATATATATACACTAAGAGAGAGGGTTTCGTGAACCAAGGAACCAGGATTGCAGGGTCACAAAAATCCAATGAAAATCCAAATTAGAATTAGAATTAGAAATACAGATTAAAAATCCAAATAGAAAATCCAGATGGGGTGGGAGGCTGGAAGGCCATAATATTTGTGATTAGAAAAAAGGAGGGAGTGTATTCTAATTCTTATTCTGGTGAAATTTATTTAATTTAAGTTAAGATGCTAAGTTAAAAAGGCCGCCAGATCGATATCCTTATTAAGACCTTTGGGATTCAGGGAACCTAGAGTATAGATCCAGTATGTTTCCCTTTTTCTGAGTTTAAGTTCTCTGTCTCCCCCTCTTTTATCCTGTTGTACACACTCGATTATTGTTCCTTTAAGGCAAGTTGGTTTTTGATTATGTTTTTCTCTGTAGTGGGCCGACAAACTATGGTTCTTCTCACCATTTTCAATAATATTGATATGTTCGAGTAGCCTCTTCTTAAAGGGTCTTGTGGTTCTACCCACATATTGAAGGCCACACCCACATTGTAGTAGATATACAACAAAATCCGTCCGGCAGTTACAAAGGCTTTCAATTTTGTATTTTTTATTTGTCACCGTGGATATAAACTCCTTAGTTGGTTTATTTGATGAAAAATGGTGTGTACAGGCTATGCAATTTTTTCTATTGCATTTGAAATAGCCAGTAGTCTCTTTATTCAGCCAATTGGTTTTTAAATGGCTCTTGGACTTCAACTGGCTTGGGGCCAGGATATTCTTCAGATTTTGTTTTTTTCTATAGATTAGTCTTGGCTCCCTCCTTGTAATAGAGTCAAGAAAGGAATCTTTTTTTCAGAATATGCCAATGCTTTTTTATTATATTCTTTACTTCCCATGTTCCTTCATTAAATGTTGTCACAAAATTAACATTTCCTGAATATTCCTTTTCTGTTTTGTGTTGTTTTGTTGTTTTAGAGACTTGTTTGCCTGTATTAAGGAGTCGTTTTCTATCCATGGTATTTACTTTTTTCATTGCTTCCGATAGATTATAGGTGTTATATCCTCTTGCTTTGAATCTTTTACTAAGATTCTTAGCCTCTCTATCGTAATCCTGTTTTTTAGAACAGTTTCTTTTCAGCCTTTGCAACTGTCCCATAGGGATATTCTGGATCCATTTCTTGTAGTGGCCGCTTTTAGCATGGAGATATCCATTGCTGTCTGTGGCCTTCTTGTAGAGTTTGGAATGGATCTCATTGTTTTCCTGGAAAAGAATGACATCTAAAAAGTCTATCTCATGGGGGTTTGTCTTACTTGTAAATGATAAGTTGAAATCATTGATGTTTAATTTATTTACAAATTCATCCAAGAGAGTGGAACTACCATCCCATATTAGGATGATATCATCTATATATCTACCCCAAGCTACGATGTTTGGTAGATATACATTGTTTTGCCAGATGACTTCTTCTTCCCAGAGTCCCAGATAAAGATTCGCGTAGCTTGGGGCAAATTTCGTCCCCATTGCTGTTCCGGTGACTTGTAAAAAGTATTCCTTTTCAAAGAGGAAAAAGTTATTTTCCAAAGTGAATCTAATTGCATCTAGCAAAAAAGATTGTAGGTTTTCATGTAGACTATCATCTTTTTTTAGCCAAAAGCCTACAGATTGAATACCCTTTTCATGTGGGATGTTAGTGTATAATGCACTAACATCCATAGTAGCCCACAAGTATCCTTCTTTCCATTTTAGATTGCTAAATTTCTCCAGTGTATCTGGGGTATCTCTTAAAAAGGATTTTAGTTTAGGTACCAGAGGTTGTAAAAAGAAGTCTATATACTCCGAGAGTTTTGCTGTTAAGGAGCCTATACCCGATACTATTGGTCTACCGGGAGGTTGTTCTAAGCTCTTGTGGACCTTGGGCAGGTGATAAAATAGCGCTACCACTGGTGTATCGTTTTGAAGGTATTTCCACTCATTTTCATTGAGAATTTTTAAATCTCTGGCATCGTCCAAAAGATGTTTGTATTTTGTAACAAATATATCTGTTGGATTAGATTTAAGTTTCTGATATGTGTTTTTGTCGTCTAGTAGTCTCCTAGCTTCCCTTAAATAATCCGCTCTGTTTTGGAGAACAATTCCACCACCTTTATCCGCTTCTCTAATTATGACATTATCATCATGTTCAAGAGTTTTAATAAAATCTCTTTCTTTTTTTGTCAAATTGTCTTTCCTAATTCTGTATTGTTTACAAAGATTGTCCAGGTCTTCTTGGACTAGTTTTGTAAAAACAGGAATAAAATTGCCTTTTGCGTTCACGGGAAAAAAGGTCGAATTTGGTTTTAGATTTGTATGTATGTTCTTTTGAATTGTATTTCCATTTTCCATTTGTATACTCTCCATTTCTAGAGATTCTAGTGTAAGAAGAGTATCTTCTTCTACATTCATAGAGCCTTGGATTTGCTCTGATTTTTGTTTTTCGAAGTATCGTTTCAAAGTCAAATTTCTCGTGAATTTATTAAAGTCCACGAAAAGTTGAAAGGGGTTTGGTCCCCTAGTGGGGGCAAAAGATAGACCCTTTTCCAAAAGATTCTGCTCATGGGGTAATAGCACACGATTCGAAAGATTACAAATTTTCATTTTTACATCTTGGTCTGTAGAATCTGCGTCGGTTTTCTTCTTTTTGCCCCCAGATTTTCTTCCTCCTCTGCCTCCTCTAGTTCCCCATTTCCCCTTTTTTGTTGCCCCCTTGTTCTCCATTGGAGTATCTCTGCTGGAGGTTGAGGAAGTGTATTTTTCCTCTTCTCGGTTTTTCTTGGATTGTTCTCTAAAAAATGAACAGATCTGTTATCTACAGCATTGTCTGTTATCTGGGGTTCTTGGAAAACATTATCTCTCCATGGACCTGTTTGTTTCTCCATATTTGCTCTAGAGCTGTAGGTTCTCTCTCTGTGATAATTGGGATCATAATTATGATTTGCACCCCCAGTGAAACCTCTATCATGGCGTTCACTATACCCATAGTTGCGGTTCTGATAGGAGTTCTTTCTCCAATGTTGATTGTGATATTCCATATTATATCCTCCTCTTGAATTATGATACCCATTTCTGTATACTTGTTTGGGTTCAAAATACAGTTCTGAGCGGTTATAGTTACTATGTGGGGGGTTAAAATGTCTTCTTGAATTGGAATTTCTATTTCCCATCTCTCTTTCTTTATCAAAGTTTCTTTGAAAAGAATGACCTTGATGGCCATGTCCTTGGCCACCCTTTTTATACCCATAATGGGTGTTATTGGATTTTGCATTCCCTGCATTTCTGGCACCCTGTACCTCCCCCTTTTTTGTTTTGTTAATTGTATGATCTCTTCCATTATTTGCATTCTCATTGAGATCTCTAAATTGAGTGTTAGTGGAAAAGTTTGGGGACTCTATTTCTAGCCAATTAAAAGCTTCCTTTTCACCCCTAGGAGTCTCTACTGGTTGTTCCTCCCAAAAAGTATTGTCAGTATTATCTTCCTTTTCTTTTTTGTTTAAATTATAATCTCTATAGAATTTGTTGAGTTTTCTTGCCTCAACTAATTTGTCAAATTTTTCGATTTTATTTTTATTTTCCCTATCTAGCTCTTTATAATAAGTGTCCCCCTTAAAGATATTGAGTTTTTCTCTCAAATCTTTGATTTGTAGTGAGAGAGATTCTACTTTTTTATTTCTAAATCACTATAACAGCCCTTACTTCATTCTGTATCTCGCTACTGAAGGCCATGTGATCTGAGGATCCAATTGGAGTTCATAGGGGCGTGTCGCAGCTCCGCTTTAAAGCCGAAGGATTTACTTACAGTCGGTAATCACTTTTCCTCTGAAGAAGAAGGTCGTGTATGTGTGTAGACCTTCGAAACGCGTTAGGACTTTCATATGCTATATTTATCTTGCACTGAACTGTTTTTAAAATACGAATACTGTTCATGCCAATACCTGGTTTTATCCTATTATGCTAATAAAATACCTCATATCCATTTGAGGTTGTCTAGTGTGAGTGTTATTCTATACAGAATTGTGCATATATATCCTTATTTACGGGGTTGCACTATTACAACTTTTCTGTTTTTTCCCATCTCATTTATGTGAGTGAAAGCGTTGGAAGACAGGAAACAAGCCATAGTATACTTGCCAATACAAGGAAGGACTTTCTACTTACCCCACGCGACACTTACCTCATACAGATTGAGGTAAAGGAGAGTAAGTAGAACCCCTTGAGGGGACAGTGTGATCCGCCACCTTGGGATTTCCACCTTTTTTCCTTTTTTTTCACAACAGTATCACATATGGACTCTAACTGCATGCACATTCTTGTGGTTTTTCTTTGGTAAATTGCCTGTACTAACTGTATGTACTGCGAAACTTTTTTGTCATCTGTGGTGTTCTAGTAATATCAATATTATTTGCTAGACTAGTATCTCTATATATTATACAGATAGCTGCAGGTGTTTTATATTAGCAACATTATTTTATATTAGCAACATAATTGTAAACATTACTACTGCAAACATTGTGATAGCTTTATCTGGGACTCTGGGAAGAAGAAGGCATCCTGCAAAACAATGTATAGCTACCAAACATCGTAGCTTGGGGTAGATATATAGATGATATCATCCTAATATGGGATGGTAGTTCCACTCTCTTGGATGAATTTGTAAATAAATTAAACATCAATGATTTCAACTTATCATTTACAAGTAAGACAAACCCCCATGAGATAGACTTTTTAGATGTCATTCTTTTCCAGGAAAACAATGAGATCCATTCCAAACTCTACAAGAAGGCCACAGACAGCAATGGATATCTCCATGCTAAAAGCAGCCACTACAAGAAATGGATCCAGAATATCCCTATGGGACAGTTCCAAAGGCTGAAAAGAAACTGTTCTAAAAAACAGGATTACGATAGAGAGGCTAAGAATCTTAGTAAAAGATTCAAAGCAAGAGGATATAACACCTATAATCTATCGGAAGCAATGAAAAAAGTAAATACCATGGATAGAAAACGACTCCTTAATACAGGCAAACAAGTCTCTAAAACAACAAAACAACACGAAACAGAAAAGGAATATTCAGGAAATGTTAATTTTGTGACAACATTTAATGAAGGAACATGGGAAGTAAAGAATATAATAAAAAAGCATTGGCATATTCTGAAAAAAAGATTCCTTTCTTGACTCTATTACAAGGAGGGAGCCAAGACTAATCTATAGAAAAAAACAAAATCTGAAGAATATCCTGGCCCCAAGCCAGTTGAAGTCCAAGAGCCATTTAAAAACCAATTGGCTGAATAAAGAGATGACTGGCTATTTCAAATGCAATAGAAAAAATTGCATAGCCTGTACACACCATTTTTCATCAAATAAACCAACTAAGGAGTTTATATCCACGGTGACAAATAAAAAATACAAAATTGAAAGCCTTTGTAACTGCCGGACGGATTTTGTTGTATATCTACTACAATGTGGGTGTGGCCTTCAATATGTGGGTAGAACCACAAGACCCTTTAAGAAGAGGCTACTCGAACATATCAATAATATTGAAAATGGTGAGAAGAACCATAGTTTGTCGGCCCACTACAGAGAAAAACATAATCAAAAACCAACTTGCCTTAAAGGAACAATAATCGAGTGTGTACAACAGGATAAAAGAGGGGGAGACAGAGAACTTAAACTCAGAAAAAGGGAAACATACTGGATCTATACTCTAGGTTCCCTGAATCCCAAAGGTCTTAATAAGGATATCGATCTGGCGGCCTTTTTAACTTAGCATCTTAACTTAAATTAAATAAATTTCACCA
Source organism: Bombina bombina (assembly GCF_027579735.1). NCBI lineage: Eukaryota > Metazoa > Chordata > Amphibia > Anura > Bombinatoridae > Bombina > Bombina bombina. Next base: position 113,361,535 of record NC_069507.1, read on the forward strand.
GAATAAGAATTAGAATACACTCCCTCCTTTTTTCTAATCACAAATATTATGGCCTTCCAGCCTCCCACCCCATCTGGATTTTCTATTTGGATTTTTAATCTGTATTTCTAATTCTAATTCTAATTTGGATTTTCATTGGATTTTTGTGACCCTGCAATCCTGGTTCCTTGGTTCACGAAACGCTCTCTCTTAGTGTATATATATATATTTTTTAAAAAAATCTTTTTAGTGTGCATATATATATTTATTAAAGTTTTTAACAACCTTTTAACCAATATTAGTTCGTATGCATTTCTCATTGATCTCTGAAATTTTTTTCTTTATACATTTAATTTTCCAATTCATTTTCCCATTACAATTTTTCATTATATTTATTTATCTAGTAGGTGTATTGAGGTTCCCTATTTATAATAAAAATATAGGTCCTTTAAAACAGTCTTTTTTTCCCTTTTTTAAATTGATTTGTATATATATTTTTATACCATATTTATATCATATTAAGTAGTATATTAATTTCTTAATATATTTAACTATGACCATCATGTTTTTATATAAATATTATTAATTATTCATTGGAATGTTATGCAACTGTGAAATACTGAGATGTATTGTACCATATTTACTATAAGAATTTTAATTTATGTATTTATTAATCTTATGTACCAATGTATGCTTCCGATATAACTTTTATAAGCAACATGTGCTATTGGTTGTCTATCAAGAGCGTTCTAATTTGCCAGTTGCATAAATGTAGACAACGCCTATATGGACGGCTTTCTAAATTATTGTATCTCTCAATTTATTATAAGCCCCAGAGCTTTGTTCCATTGGACTTTTTGAACAGCCAATACTTTTGCATTAATGCCAGTAACAACTATGGAAGCCCTTACTTCATTCTGTATCTCGCTACTGAAGGCCATGTGATCTGAGGATCCAATTGGAGTTCATAGGGGCGTGTCGCAGCTCCGCTTTAAAGCCTAAGGATTTACTTACAGTCGGTAATCACTTTTCCTCTGAAGAAGAAGGTCGTGTATGTGTGTAGACCTTCGAAACGCGTTAGGACTTTCATATGCTATATTTATCTTGCACTGAACTGTTTTTTAAAATACGAATACTGTTCATGCCAATACCTGGTTTTATCCTATTATGCTAATAAAATACCTCATATCCATTTGAGGTTGTCTAGTGTGAGTGTTATTCTATACAGAATTGTGCATATATATCCTTATTTACGGGGTTGCACTATTACCACTTTTCTGTTTTTTCCCATCTCATTTATGTGAGTGAAAGCGTTGGAAGACAGAAAACAAGCCATAGGATACTTGCCAATAAAAGGAAGGACTTTCTACTTACCCCACGCGACACTTACCTCATACAGATTGAGGTAAAGGAGAGTAAGTAGAACCCCTTGAGGGGACAGTGTGATCCGCCACCTTGGGATTTCCACCTTTTTTCCTTTTTTTTCACAACAGTATCACATATGGACTCTAACTGCATGCACATTCTTGTGGTTTTTCTTTGGTAAATTGCCTGTACTGTATGTACTGCGAAACTTTTTTGTCATCTGTGGTGTTCTAGTAATATCAATATTATTTGCTAGACTAGTATCTCTATATATTATACAGATAGCTGCAGGTGTTTTATATTAGCAACATTATTTTATATTAGCAACATAATTGTAAACAATACAGCTGCAAACATTGTGATAGCTTTATATATGTATCTGGGTTTTTTTTCCCCCCAATATCAATCAGCAGTGCATTATTGTAACTCTTTGTACTTTATGTGTCTTATTATAGATACTGTAACTAGCTCCTTACACTAAGCGCCTCTATATTTTACCTTCTCTTGGTTATATATATATATATATATATATATATATATATATATATATATATATATATATATATATACATTTTAAATTACCTCAATAAATGTTCTTGTATTTTAGACCTATGAGGTTGTAAGATTAGTTGTTGTGTATTTCAGTATCTTAAGCTTTTCATAGCGCCCTCCTAATACATTCTCTATTTTCTAGCCACACATTCTCAACACAACCTAGAGGAAGCTTTGTTCATTAGGAGTGGTCTGATACTAACTAAGCCCAGTGCAATTATTAGCACATTTCTTCATTAGTTGCACCAGGTGTATTTGAGCTAGAACACATGAAATACCTGAACTGGCTAGGGGTTTGTTGAGTGTCACGTTTGACTGCATGTTCAAAAAGAATGGTCCAATAAGGAAGAGATGAGATCGTCACCCTTCACAAACAAGGAACAGGATACAAAAAGATAGCGAAGGCTATCGCTATCAAAAGCTGCAATCAGATTTCTGAGAAGGCAGGTTGTGAAAAACCCTAAACTGACTGCAAAATACCTGCAGCAAGACTTTGTGGCAACATGCACTGAGGTTTCAGTTTGCACAATAAGGCACGTACTAAACACAGAAAGTTTCCATGCCAGAACTCCAAGACCTGCACCACTACTGACTCAAAAGCACAAGAAAAGTCAGCACCAATATGCTCAAAATCATATAAATTAGCCACAGTTTTGGGATTTTGTTCTGTAGAGTGATGAAACAAAACTAGAACTTGTTGGCCTGATGGATGTATGTCTGGAGGAAGAAGAATGAAGCATACACTGAAAAGAACACTCTGCCTACAATTAATCATGGAGATGGCTCAGTGAAGCTCTGAGGCTGCTTTGCATCCTCTGGCACTGGAAACCTGCATCATGTGGAAGTCAAGATGGATTCATTGAAGTTTTAGGAAATCCTATGAGAAAACATCACACTGTCTGTGAAGAAGCTGAAGCTTAGGCATCATTGGACCTTCCAACAGGACAATGATCCCAAGCATACCTTGGTTGCAGAAGAAGTCCTTGAAGATTCTACAGTGGCCTACACAGTCACCGGACTTGAACCCCATAGAAAATCTCTGGTGGGATTTGAAGAAGGCATTTGCAGCATGCAAATCCAAGAATATTACTGAACTGTGAGGCCATTGCTCATGGGTAATGGGCTACGATTCCTCAGGAACACTGCCAGAAGCTAATGTCTGGCAATGCATCTCGTTTGCAGCAGGTCATAGCAGCAAAAAGGGTGCTCTACTTAGTACTAAAGATGCTTGCCATAAAGGAGTTGAATAATTTTAAGACTGCAGAATTCATCAAAAGTTAAATTTTCAGGTCAATTTGAGATAATCACTTGAAGCATTCGATGAGCTATTTCAATTGCTTTTGTCTGATTTGTTCATTGCAAACAGCTGAAAGTCTGTAAATGTTGACAATAAGGGGACCATTTATCAAGCTCTGTATGGAGTTTGAAGGGCCAGGTTTCTGGCGAGCGTTCAGGCTTGCCAGAAACACAAGTTGCTCCATAACCTGTCCGCCTGCTCTGAGGTGGTGGACAGACATAGCCGAAAATCAACCTGATCCAAAATGATCGGGTTGATTGACACCCCCTGCTGGCTGTTGATTGGCCGCGAATCTGCAGGGGGCGGCATTGCACCAGCAGTTCACAAGAACTGCTGGTGCAATGATAAATGCCGACAGTGTATGCTGTCGGCATTTATCGATGTGCGGTGGACATGGTTTGATAAATGGACCCCTAAACCTGATTTGCAATGGGTGTTGAATAATTGTGATTACAACTGTACTATTACAAATATATTTATTAAAAATTTTCTAATTCGAATATTGCATAATTTAAATCTAAAGAATGTGTTAAAATTAGTTTAATTTTTCGAATGTTGCAAAACATTAGCACATCCGTAATCGAAATGCAATTGATATTAAAGGGACACCGAACACAAATTTTTTCTTTTGTGATTCAGATAGAGCATGCAATTTTAGGCAACTTTGTAATTTACTCCTATTATCAATTTTTCTTTTGCTATCTTTATTTAAAAAGAAGGCATCTAAGCTTTTTGTTTTTGTTTCAGACTCTGGACAGCACTTTTTTATTGGTGGATTCATTTATCCACCAATCAGCAAGAACAACCCAGGTTGTTCACAAAAATGGGCCGGCATCTAAACTTACATTCTTGCATTTCAAATAAAGATACCAAGAGAATGAAGAAAATTTGATAATAGGAGTAAATTAGAAAGTTTCTTAAAATTGCATGCTCTATCTGAATGATGAAATAAAAAATTTGGGTTCAGTGTCCCTTTACTTGTTTTGCCTTTATCACTCAGTTTTCTTTCTTAACAGCAGCAAACCTTGGAAATACTGTATAGATAGAGTAAGAGGATAACAACTTTTATATTTTATTTATTTAAGGCTATATGATAGTTGCGTTTATAAAAAAAAGAATTAAAAACATAAACATATTTTACAACTTTACACTTTAACAAGATATAGTTCTTAGTTTACAAAAAAAAGAGCATTTTATTTGTTAATCATTGGAAAATTTCACTTGTACTTTAGAAGGATTTAGCATAATTTAGTCACTGACTATGCGTCACCAACAAATCTAGAGCCCAATAATCTAAAGATCTCCATTCAGGTAAGATAATTTAAAATAATCCTTCAGGAATATGAGATCCTTCACAAAATTGTTGAATTCAATTTTTTCTACACTTTTCTAAGGGGTGCTCCGTGCATTTCTGGTTCTGAAGGAGAAACAAGCCCACTTCAATATAGCACTGCATAACATGAGCGTTTTACATTTACACTTTAAGCTTTTTATTTTATTATTATTATTATTATCGGTTATTTGTAGAGCGCCAACAGATTCCGCAGCGCTATAAACAAAGGGGGAGTACAACAAAACAATTATAGGGTAGAGGGCCCTGCCAATAGTTGCACTGTTGTAGTCAGCTCTTAAGAAGGTGGTCTACTAACAGCTGGACTTTTAGGCTTACATGCTAAGAGGGTTCAGGGGATTGCAGTGGAGGAGAGGAATTGGTATTAGGAAAGGTTAGCGTAGGTTGTATGCTTCCCTGAACAGTAGAGTCTTTAGGGAGAACTTGAAGCTTTTAAAACTAGAAGAGAGTCTTGTGGAGTGAGGCAGAGAGTTCCATAAGATGGGAGCCAGTCTGGAGAAGTCCTGTAAACGGGAGTGTGATGAGGTGACAAGAGAGGAGGAGAGTAGGAGGTCATGAGCAGAGCGAAGGGGACGGGAGGGAGAGTATCTGGAGACAAGGTCGGAGATGTAGGGGGGAGCAGTGCAGTTGAGGGCTTTGTATGTCAGAGTGAGAGTTTTGTGTTTGATCCTAGAGGCAAGAGGAAGCCAGTGAAGGGATTGGCAGAGAGGCGCAGCAGATGAAGAGCGACGTGTAAGGAAGATGAGTCTGGCAGAGGCATTCATTATGGATTGTAAAGGAGCTAGGCGGCAGGTGGGGAGACCAGAGAGGACAGAGTTGCAGTAATCGAGGCAGGAAAGAATGAGAGAGTGGATTAAAATCTTAGTTGTGTCTTGTGTAAGGAAGTGTCTAATTTTAGAGATGTTTTTAAGGTGGAAGCGGCAGGCTTTAGCCAATGACTGAATGTGAGGAGTGAAGGAAAGATCTGAGTCAAATGTGATCCCGAGACATCGGGCGTGCGGGGTAGGGGTAATGATGGAGTTGTCGACAGTTATAGAGATATTGGGGGTGGAGATTTTGGAAGAAGGGGGGAAAATGAGGAGCTCAGTTTTGGAGAGATTTAGCTTGAGGTAGTGAGAGGATATCCAGGAAGAGATGTGAGAAAGACAGTTAGTGACACGGGTTAGCAAGGAACTAGATAGTTCTGGTGCAGAGAAGTAGATTTGGGTATCATCGGCGTACAAATAATATTGGAAACCGTCGGACTTAATTAGGGAACCTAGTGATGATGTGTAGATTGAGAAGAGAAGGGGACCGAGGACAGAGCCTTGTGGTACTCCGACAGAAAGTGGTGACGGGGTGGAGGAGGCCCCAGCGAAGGCTACACTGAAGGTACGGTTTGACAGATAGGAAGAGAGCCACGAAAGGGCTGTGTCACAGATGCCGAAGGATTGGAGGGTTTGGAGCAGAAGAGGATGGTCGACAGTGTCAAAGGCTGCGGACAGATCAAGGAGTATAAGCAGAGAGAAGTGGCCTTTTGATTTAGCTGTAAGTAGGTCGTTGGTGACCTTAACAATAGCTGTCTCTGTGGAGTGATTGGGACGAAATCCAGATTGCAGCGGGTCAAGAAGGGAGTTTAACATAAGGAAATGGGATAGGCGTGCATATACTAGTTTTTCGAGAAGCTTAGAAGCAAGAGGGAGGAGGGAAATTGGGCGGTAGTTGGATGGGGAGGTAGGATCAAGGGAAGGTTTTTTGAGGATAGGTGTTACCAGCGCATGTTTCATTGATGAGGGAAATGTACCAGTGCTGAGGGAGAGGTTGAAAGTGTGTGTTAGTATAGGGGTAAGGGTAGCAGAGAGAGAGGGGAGCAGCTGTGAGGGGATAGGGTCAAGGGGACAGGTAGTGAGGTGAGAGCGTAGTATAAGTGCTGAAACTTCGTCCTCAGTAACAGGGGAGAATGAACTAAGTTTCAGGTTATGAGGGTTGTGGGTGAGTGGGAGTATTTGAGGGGGGGAGAGAATGGAATTGTGTTGAGAGCTGATTTCATGTCTGATGGAGTCAATTTTGTTAATGAAGTGACTGGCAAAGTCGTGGGCTGACAGAGAAGTTGTATTAGGAAGTGGGGGAGGGCGGAGGAGAGTATTGAAAGTGGAGAACAGACATTTTGGGTTTGAAGAAAGATTAGAGATAAGAGTAGAGAAGTAGTGTTGCTTGTGGAGATTAAGGGCAGAGTAGTAGGAGTTCAAGATGAATTTGTAATGAAGAAAATCAGCTGAACTCCGTGATTTTCTCCAATGCCGTTCAGCAGTACGGGAACATCTGCGTAGGTACCGTGTCAGAGGAGTATGCCAGGGCTGTGGATGAGTGTGTGATTTCCTAACAGTGGTAAGGGGGGCGAGATTGTCAAGGACGGATATAAGGGTGGAATTATAGTGGCAGATAGATTGTTCAGGGCAGGAAAAGGTGGAGAAGGATGAGAGGAGCGGTTGAAGGGAATTAGCAAGTTGTTGCTGATCTAAAGACCTAATGCTTCTGTGAAGTTTGGTGTGAGGAGTAGAAGGTGGGAGAGTTGTGGGAAGGGATGATATGTTGCAGGTAAGGAGATGGTGGTCAGAAAGAGGAAAAGGGGAGTTTGAGAAATTTGAGAGAGTGCATCGATAGCTAAAGATCAGGTCAAGGGAGTGACCGTCTTTGTGAGTGGCAGAATCAGTCCATTGTGACAGACCGAAAGAGGAAGTGAGTTGCAGAAGTTGTTTGGCAGATGAGGCAGTGGGATTGTTAAGGGGGATGTTGAAGTCGCCAAGAATGAGGGCAGGGGTGTCTGAGGAAAGGAGGTAGGGTAGCCAGGCAGACAAGTGATCTAGAAATTGAGTTGTGGAGCCAGGGGGTCGGTATATGACTGTAACACGTACAGAGAGAGGGGAGAATAAGCGAATCATGTGGGTTTCGAATGAGGGAAAAGTGAGGGAAGAGATAGGGTGTATTTGTTGAAAGGTGCAACGAGAGGAAAGTAAAATACCTACACCACCTCCTTGTCTATTACCAGACCTAGGAGTGTGGCTGAAGTGGAGACCCCCATGTGACAGAGCAGCAGTGGATGCTGTGTCTAGAGGAGAGAGCCAGGTTTCTGTTAGGGCCAGAAGGTTGAGGGAGCGGGAGATGAAGAGGTCATGTATAGAAGTGAGTTTGTTGCAGACAGAGCGAGAGTTTCAGAGTGCACAGGTGAAAGGGGTAGTGGCTTTAGATGCAAGAGGAATGTGAGAAAGGTGTGCAGAGTTTTGTTTTCTGAGTCTATGGGATGGTACACATGAATGTGCATGGCTTGTCAGTGGTGTGGGACCGGGATTAGGGGAGATGTCACCAGCAGTAAGTAAAAGCAAGAGGGAGAGTGACATGAGATGAGATACAGATTTGCAGTAGTGAGACTGCTTTTGAGATGAGCTGCAGGGGGTAGAGAGAGTGTTTAGGAATAGGTAAAGTTCATGAGTAGAAAAGTAAGATGAGTTTAAGAGAGATGGGCTAATGAACAGTGCAGGTGGAGAGGGAGAAGGAGTAATTGAATAGTGTAGTTTGTTATAGAGACAAAGGGTAGCAAAAAGGAATATGAATATATTGAGCATTTTTACAGAATTGGGAACCAGTTAAAAACATAAGACACAGAATTACTGTAACAATTGCATAAGGGAACAAAAGGTATATGAAGCATAATATAATAAAAGTACTGTGTATTCTATGGGGTTAAGGGAATGGAAGGATGTGCTGATCAGTGTTTGCACCTGTCATTTCAGGAGAGTGAAAGCTGTGTGTGAGACTATCTATAAATGAGGAAATGAGCTTGGGGTGGGTGGGAGGGAAGCTGTTTTCCAGAAGGCTACCTGTAGAAAGTTAAATGGCAGTTGCAGGAGTTAAGTGAGAAGGTCTGTGTTGATTTTTTTTTCTGTGTTCTGGGATAGACTGTGCAAAGGGAGAGAGATAAATTGGTTAATGATGGTCCAGAGAAAGTGTGTTAAAATGAGTGGGAGGGTACATTTATGGACATTTTAAGCTAAGGGTCAGTCATGCAGAAACCAAAAAAAAAAAAAAAAACAAAAACACATCAAAAAACAAAATATTACAGAGATAAGACAGACATACAAGACAGACAAGGGTGAAATAAAACCATTCACACATATACAGATAAATGGACAAGAGGTGTTTAAACTATGCAAATTATGACTAGCACAGCCTGTAATATATACATTTAAAATAGAAACAAGACAAGAGGAATTATCACTTTAGACTTCAGAGTTTGTCCTCTAAGTTTTCATTTGCACTTTCTATTTTTTATTTTAATATAGTTAGATTCTGCATACATCAGTGTATTTAGGATAGCAATTTTACAAATTCCGATTATGTTTGAAAGTTTCTGTGTAACAAACAAATTAGGATTGCACTTTGTATTTTTCTGAGTATCTTTTACAAAATTAAATTGAACTTTGTATTTGTTCAGTGACAGTTTCAAAGAGTGGGAGGAACAGTGGAGTTAACTGGGTTTAACAAGGGAGTTCCCTGGGTGTGTCTGAATCTCTCTCACAATTTACATTAAATTCTCTAAACATTTTACACCAGCAGCTCTCACTGATTTATCTTGCCAGCTCTATGCAAGTAAATGCTGCTCAAAATTCACAATACACTTCGGGCCAGATTTCAAGAAATCAATATTTGAGCTCCACCATGTAAAAGTTAACAGCAATGCGAACGCTCCAATGGGAGCCTCGTTCTGATGCATCAGAACTAAATCGCAGTGAAGGGGGTAAGTAGTGCAGTGATTTCAGCATTTGCAAATATATATGTATATGCTTATGTACACATATATTTATGTGTTAATATGTGTATATACACATGTTGACACATAAATATATATGTATATAAGCATATACATACATATTTACTGGGAACACACAGTAAACTTTAGACCCCAAGAACTGCCTAGTGAAGTAGATTTTAAAAAAATATAAAAAGTCACTTTTTTAAATAAAAATCTAAAATGCACTCTATTTTGAGAGCATTTGGGGCAGAGATCTGATCTAACGGTAGCAATAACCAGCCACTTGTAATGACTGGTTAATTATCGCTCGCCCGCAAACATTTGCCTGTTTGCGGGGTGCGCAATAATTTAGCACTCCAGTTTTAATCTTGTCCTTATTTAGCTGTCAGAAAATTAATGCAAACTAGACTAGAATACAAATGCAAGTTAAAGGGACAGTCTACACCAGAATTTGTATTGTTTTAAAAGATAGATAATCCTTTTATTACCCATTTCCCAGTTTTGCATAACCAACACAGTTATAATAATATACTTTTAACCCCTGTGATTATCTTGTATCTAAGCCTCTGCAAACTGCCCCTTTTTTCAGTTCTTTTGACAGAATTGCAGTCTAGCCAATCAGTGCCTGATCCCAGATTACTTCACGTGCTCGAGCACAGTGTTATCTATATGAAATATGTGAACTAACACCCTCTAGTGGTGAAAAACTGTTAAAATGCAATCTGAAAGAGGTGGGCTTCAAGGTCTAAGAAATTAGCATATGAACCTCCTAGGTTAAGCTTTCAACTAAGAATACCAAGATAACAAAGCAAAATTGGTGATAAAAGTAAATTGGAAAATTGTTTAAAATTACATGGTCTATCTGAATCATGAAAGTTTATTTTGGCCTAGACTGTCCCTTTAAATTAATGTGAAAACATTTCTCTGTAATTTGTATTTGCTGCAAACTGAGACTTTATATCAGTGGCAGGTGCTCCCCTGTAAACTTTACTCTTCCCTGGCAAATTATGTGAGATTCATTACTTCTATAAGGGGCAGCTCTAATTTCTCTGGGACTTTCATGGTGTGCCCTTTTTCTTAGAGAATTCTGCATAGTAATTTCTCTCCATGCTGGAGAACCTTTGATAATCAGGTCCTTTATATCAGTGCCAGATGCTCCCCTGTTAACTTAATTCTCCACTGTAAGATTTTCTTATCACAGAGACCGTAATCACTGTCTATGGGAAGCATCTGTTATCTCCCTAGGGGTCTAATGATAAAAGATTCTCCTGCTTTTAGATAAATTGTAGTGCAGACTTCACAGGGGCTGAACTTACTGAATGCTAAAAGAAAAACGGCAGAATGTTCCAGCACTGCAAGATCTCACACAAGATTCTAAAAAAGGCAAATTTTGGTATACATTTGGTATATATTTCTGTATATGAAGGAGAGACAGGCCCAATACAATATAGCAGTGCATGATATGAGAGTTGTGTTACATTACACCTTGTGCTTTGCATTTTATATTACTTTACACTTCAGATTGAGGCTTTTCAGTATTATTACATTTAAGCTTTTGCTTTCTAATTTATTTAAATACATTTAGATTAGGTCCAGCAGTGTTTTTTTTTTTTTTTACAAATTCTGATTATGTTTTAAAAGTTTTTGTGATACCTTAACAAATTAGAATCATAATCATAATCAATGTATATTTCTGTGCATCTTTTACAAATTACATTGCACTTTGTATTTTCTCTATTGTAAATTAAAACACAGCTTCAGAATGTGGGACAGACAGGGGAGTTTCCAGTGCTGAACAGGGGAGTTCCCAGGGTATATCTAAAGCTCTCTCACAATTCTATTGAAATGATGTAAGCATTTTAAACAAGCTGGTCTTACTGAATTTTCTTGCCATCTTTATGAAGGTGAAGTTTGCTTAAAATTCACAACACTTATTTAACTAACAGTAAGTAATATATACTAAACTATTGTCAAAATGTGTTAAACTGCAGTGAAAACATTTCAATTTGTATTTGCTGCAAAGTAAGGCTTTATATTAACCCTGGGTGTTCTCCAGTCAATTTATCTCTCCCCTGTGAAATTCTGTATTCCAGAGAGCCTGATTACTTTATATGGAAGGCATCTCCCATATCTCTGAGATTTCCAGATTCCACTCTTTTGCTTATAGAATTCATTGAGATCAGCCCCAGCCCTGTGAAGTCTACACTATAATTTATCTCCAAACTAAATAACCCTTTGATTATTGGGTCCACAAAAAGTAATGGAGCGCTCTGGGAAATGGAAGTTATCAGTTTTTCAGTTTTATTTTAAGAAGAAATACAAAGTGCAATGTAATTTGTAAAAGATACACATGAATAAAGTATGATTCTAATTTGTTAAAGTTACACAGAAACTGTCAAAACAATCAGAATTTGTAAAATCAGAATCCTAAATATACTGTTGTATAAAAAATAAAATACAAAATTGAAAGTGTAAAGTTTAAATGTAATGAAACTTAATCTGAAGTCTAAAGTAATATAGAATGCAAAGCACAGTGTGTAAATGCAGCAGAAATATCATGTCATGCAGTGCTATATTGCACTGAGGTTGTCTCTCCTCCATATACAGAAATGCAGTGAATGCCCCTTTGAGAAGAATAGCAAAATCTGCATTCTTAGAATTTCACAATAGGATCTTGCAGTTCTAGGTGATCATTTTATATCATCTCACCTAAGAAGACAGCTTGATAACATCAACCCTAAGGACTTCTAGGTTTCACCATTTTTCTTAGAAAATTTAGTGAGTTCAGCCCCTGTGAAGTAAGATGGAGTATTTTTAATCAGCAAGCCCCTAGTGATCTCTCAGTTTATACCACTGACATGATTTTAATATAATTTTCAAAGAACAAGAGAGCACCAACGCCGTTAAGTAAAACAAAATTCTTTATTTCAAAAGGTTAAAAAATGTTACAGGACAGCAGTACCCTGTAATTAGTTAGATCAAGTGTAGAAAAATTGGCTTACGCGTTTCAGCATATAGCCGTAGTCATAGCCTGTCATTTTGTAATACACTTCGGTTTAAAAAGTACTGCCTAAAATGTTATTGGTTATCCAAACTCCACCTCTAACTAATTAGCCAATGCCAGGTTGGGATTTTGTTGTTAGTGTTCAGCACAGTCATTGATTGCGAAAACATATGTACACAATAAACCCTATTAACAGGGCATATGTGCTGACAAATAACAAAACAAAACTCAATATGAAAGATACATTGTGGATATAAGTGAATGATGTATTCTAAATAAACTGTGTGTCCTATTACCCTCCGTTAGGCCATGTTGCTATTATCGTGTGTAAGTTAGTATTACTCTCTTATAACATATTCCCTAGTTACTCTCAATCCTTGTTGTAGTATAGCAACCATTATATATAGTAGTTGGTTGCTTGATACAATTTACAAAATACTCGGTTAATAAGGATAGGTACAATGTAACATAGTTAACTATTAGATTTCTTTGTTTTAATATTTGTGGGAAATTGTTGTAAGAAAGATGTAGAATAGATAGGATGTTATAATTCTCAAAAAAATGTCTGAGTATAATGGGAAAGGGGTGATTCTATGTTATCACTGTTTTTGACTAAAGAGAAATTATTATATGAATATAAATAACAAGGACCTCAAAGAAATGGAATACTGTCTTCTTTCTTGTTCAGACTAAAAAAAATAATTGACACAGTTACCATATTTATTCCCAGTAATTTATCAAGTCGTATTTGGAGTTCAGACCCTCTGGATATCGTGTTCTGAGTCTGAACATCCAAAATGCTTCTCTTTTAGCCAACAATTTCTCAATATTACCTCCTCTTTTGGGAAGTTTTACTTTTTCTATCGCACACCATCGCAAGGTGTGTATAGATCCCTTGTGTCTGTTTTTAAAGTGACATACCAATGGAGTGCTAGACTTTCCTCTTGTGATGGTTGATAGATGTTCCCTTATTCGGGATTTTATGTCTCTAGAGGTGAGACCTATATATTGCATTCCACATTCTATGCAATATAGTAGATATACAACCTCTGTAGACATACAGTTCATACATGACTTTATCTTAAAAGTTTCTCCTGTCACATTGGAGGAGAAAGTTTTTGTTCTAGTCAAATGTTCACATGGTTTACATTTATTATGCCCACAGGGGTACATACCATTATTAGTTAACCATGAAGAAGATCTGGCAGTCTCAGTTTTTAGCATTGTTGGGGACAGCAGTGATCCCAATGTTGGACATTTTTTGGAGCTGCATCTAATACCTGTTTTGACAACTTCCACCAGTTTTTCATCAGCTTCCAAAATATGAAAGTGTTTCTTAATTATATTTACAATCTCAGGATATTGATTGCTGTAATTGGTGGTAAAGTTGACCCCCTTAAACATTTCTTTGCCTGTGCCTTTTTCAGTTAGTAGGGATGACCTATTTATTTTGTCTACTTCTTTTCTCGCTTTCCTGATTACCATATTGGAATACCCCCTCTCTTTGAGTCTGTTTTCCAAAGCAATTGCTTCCTGTGAGAAATCACTTTCAAGAGTAAAGTTTCTCTTCAGGCGAATGAATTCACCTTTAGCTACCGCATGAGCTGTATGCTTCGGGTGACAACTCTTTCCATGAAGCAATGAGTTGCCTGTTATTGCTTTTCTATAGATCTTAGTAACAACCTGTTTATCATGAATGCCTTTAAGAGTCACATCTAGATAGTTAATTTCATCAAGACCAGTTTCAAAAGTGAATTTTAAACCTATTAGCGTACAGGACAAACTTACAGTGAATACTCTTGCTACCTACATTTGTTACTTATGATTATAGTCACAAAAATGGAGCTGATGTAAATAATAAAAGATGTTATGTTGTTGTTTTTTTTTTTTTTTTAGCAGAACTGTGATCTAGCCTTTAGAATTGTACATTTGCAGAATAAAATATCTGTCAATCAATAATATTCTGGATAGTCTAATTATGAATAAATACAAAAAAAAAAAACTGACAATATTATAAATATTGACAAATGTTTTATTTAATATATATATGTTAAAGTTTCATGAATGGAAAACGTTTTAATAAATAATATTATACATGTCAAATATTTCACTCAAATAAAATTCAAAGAAAGAATGATCACAGCACCTCAGTAACTAGTTGAAAAATATAATTTAAGGATTAAAAAGTTTAATGTCTCTTCAGTTAAAGGGCATACAGATTAAGTAGGGATTATGAGTGTGACCTGCCGACAAATTGTTCCCGTAGGAGATCTTCTTGAGAACAGTTTTTTCTGTAAAAGAAGAAAATAGAAACCTACCATTACTACCTGCAAGCAGTATTTATGAAATCATGTGTAGTATAATTATTATATTTTATTGTGAAACAGAAACTGAATTACACATTTAAAAATCCATGTGTGTGAACACACAGTTCATAGGTTTATCAAAAAACTAACCCAATGTGTTTCTACATATATACAAACATATGCTTTAGTATATATTCTTTTAAATTACATTTTTCTGGTATGAGTCACCAAGCATCTGAAAAACAGAGAATTCTTCAATAATCTCATTATTGTTATAGTATCAAAACTTTAGACATTTAACAACATTTTTATATTTTTGTAAACATTTCAATGGACCATCAATCAAGACTGCGGGTGAACATTTTCTTGGAACCTTAATCTTAAATAATTTCTGTTTTATTCAAAGA
Source organism: Bombina bombina (assembly GCF_027579735.1). Classification (NCBI taxonomy): domain Eukaryota; kingdom Metazoa; phylum Chordata; class Amphibia; order Anura; family Bombinatoridae; genus Bombina; species Bombina bombina. Next base: position 113,376,585 of record NC_069507.1, read on the forward strand.
CCATTGCTAGATTTATTTCTTTATAATAATTACAATAAAGAAATTATAGCTGAAATTAACTTTTGTTTGTTATATATATAGTTCTGTGGGTAAAGCATAAAGGCAGAGATCAGATTCTCATAAAATACACAGTTTATGAGAAATAGAGAAAATTCTTACATTTATATAGTTTTGGTGCATTTAAAAAAAATAAAAAAATATCATTATTTATTTTATACTTTATTAATAAAGCACCTACAAATTCCGCAGCGCTGTCCATGGGTACAAAAGATATAAGTACAACGATGATACAATATTTTTAAGAGACAGGACAATATTTTTCAAACAAATACAGGAGCAATTGAAAAAAAAAAACAATAAAACCAAACTGTAGGACTAAATCAACAGTCTTTTTAAAGGGACATAAAAACACAACATTTTTGTTTCATGATTCAAATAGAACATACAACTTTAAACAACATTCCAATTTACTTCTATTATCTAATTTGCTTCATTCATTATATATTCTTTGTTGAATGCACATTGGGGAGTCAGTCTCATAAGGTATCTATGTGCAGCCACTAATCAGCAGCTACTGAGCCTATTTAAATATTATTTTCAACAAATTATATCAAGAAAATGAAGCAAATTATATAATAAAATTAAACATGAAAGTCGTTTAAAATTGCTTGCTCTTTCTAAATCATGAAAAAATGAATTTGTGTTTCATGTCCCTTTTAACAACCTAAAGCCTTACATTGGCAAAAAATATAAAGACACTCAGTTCTAATAATTTAGCCAATAGATGAATGTGTAAAAAAAACTAAAACATACATTATAGATGAGGTTAGAAGAAAGCTGAAGTCCATCAAGTTCAACCAATACAGAAATAAGCTGTCAATTGAATTTACATCAACACAATTAGAAAGCCTGTTTTTAGCAAGAAATGTATCTAAGGAATTTTTTTCAGTGTATCTAAGTTATTGACATTCACTACCTCCTTAGGCAAGGAGTTCCACAATATGAAGTCTCTTACAGTGAAAAAATATTTACTTTGCTGGAGATTTAGAGCCCGATTAGCTAAAGGTCTAATTATTATTATTTTTCAGTGCTTATATTTCCCTGGTGAAATTATATAAACAGGGTGTCTCGCTAGGGGGCCTATACTGCATTTTTGAATGGGAAGGAGATGCATAGATTATAAAAGTGCACAATGAAAAATCATAAATTGAGAATCACACAAAACAAATAATTGAACCATTGGCACATAAATTCGGAAGAAACATTGTATTGTTAAGGTCCATCATAAATCGTGACAAAATTGTTCATCAAAAATCGAATTTGATCAAAAAGTAAAATTTGTATGTAAATAACACATAAATAACACATAAATAAATCACATTAAGGGCTAGATTGCAAGTGGCGTGCTAACAGTTGCACAGGAGCGATATTGGATTTATTGTGGGTGTTTGTGTGTGACGGAAGTACCGTTCATGTTAAAAGTTGAAAGTAAATGTGTTCGCTCAAGCACAATTACAAAATAAAGGTGTGTGAGCTATTTTGTATTCGAGAGTAACAGTTATAACAACTTCAGAGTTCTGGTTAACTGTTATGGTCAAATAAAAAGTTTCAAAAAATACATAAAAAATACAATTAAAATTACAGTCTGATAAAAATTATTGGAAAAAAAATTCCAACAAAAAGTTATAAAGGCTCAACGATAAGTGAGCTAACCTAACTGTGTTAAGATCTAAATTGCAAAACACATGGCACAAAATGCATATTTTTACTTTCCTATGTTTTTCACATTGAAAATAATGTACATTTTATTGTTTTTATATATACTAGTCCTAAAGCCCGTTCACACAGGCCATTTTTTGCAGTACAGTGGTCCCACCCCTTGCGTTCTCTCCCTCCCACTCTCTTTTGCTTTCTCTCTCTCCCCCCTCTCTTTTGTGCTCTCTCTCCCCCTCTCTTTTGAGCTCTCTCTCTCCCCCCTCTCTTTTGTGCTCTCTCTTCCCCCCCCTCTCTTTTGCACTCTCTCCCCCCTCTTTTGCGCTCTCTCTCTTCCTCTCTCTCCTCTCTATCTCTGCTCTCTCTCTATCTCCCCTCTCCCCCTCTCTCTCCATCTCCCCTCTCTCTCTCCCCTCTCTCTCTCTCCCCCTCTCTCTCTCTATCTCCCCTCTCTCTCTCCCCCCTCTCTCTCTCTCCCCTCTCTCTCTCTCCCCCCTCTCTCTCTCTCCCTTCTCTCTCTCTCTCTCTCTCCCCCCTCTCTCGCTCCCCTCTCTCTCTTCCCTCTCTCTCTCTCCCTCTCTCTCTCTTTCTCTCTCCTCTCTCTCTCTTTCTCTCTCCCCCCTCTCTCCCTCTCCCCCTCTCTCCATCTCCCCCCTCTCTCTCCCCTCTCTCTCTCCCCCCCCCCTCTCTCTCTCCCCTTTATCTCTCTCCCCTCTTTCTCTCCCCTCTCTCTCTCTCTCTCTCTCTCTCTCTCCCCCCTCTCTCTCTCTCTCTCCTCTCTCTATCTCCCCCCTCTGTCTCTCTCTCCCCTCTCTCTCTCTCTCTCTCTCTCTCTCTCTCTCCTCTCTCTCTCTCTCTCTCTCTCTATCTCCCCCTCTCTTTCTCTCTCCTCTCTCCCTCTTTCCCCTCCCTCTCTCATCTCTCTCCCTTCTCTCTCTCTCTCCCCTTTCTCTCTCCCCTTTCTCTCTCCCCTCTCTCTCTCTCTCTCTCTCCTCTCTCTCCCCTCTCTCCCTTCTCTCTCTCTCTCTCCTCTCTCTCTCTCCTCTCTCTCTCCCCTCTCTCTCATCTCTCTCCCCCCCACTCTCTCTCTCTCTCTCTCTCTCTCTCCTCTCTCTCCTCTCACTCTCCCCCCTCTCTCTCTCTCTCTCTCTCTCTCTCTCCCCTCTCTCTCTCCTCTCTCTCTCTCCTCTCTCTCACTCATCTCTCCTCTCTCCCCTCTCTCTCTCCCCTCAATCTCACTCCTCTCTCTCTCCTCTCTCTCTTCCCTCTCTCTCCCTCCTCTCTCTCCCCTCTCTCTCCTCTCTCTCCCCCTCTCTATCTCCCCCCCCCTCTCTCTCTCTCTCTCTCTCTCTCCCCTCTCTCTCTCTCTTTAATCAGCAATCTGTAGGTACTGTAAAGAAACAAACAAAAACGCCAATATGGCCTGGAGTCAAATAGTCACCCAGCAGACTAACCTCCGGTGTTTAATCAGCAATCTGTAGGTAGTGTAAAGAAACAAACAAAAACGCCAATATGGCCTGGTGTCAAATAGTCACCCAGCAGACTGACCTCCAGTGTTTACTCAGCAATCTGTAGGTAGTGTAAAGCAACAAACAAAAACGCAGATATGGACTGGAGTCAAATAGTCACCCAGCAGACTGACCTCCGGTGTTTAATCAGCAATCTGTAGGTAGTGTAAAGAAACAAACAAAAACGCCAATATGGCCTGGAGTCAAATAGTCACCCAGCAGACTGACCTCCAGTGTTTAATCAGCAATCTGTAGGTAGTGTAAAGAAACAAACAAAAATGCCAATATGGCCTGGAGTCAAATAGTCACCCAGCAGACTGACGTCCGGTGTATCAGGAAACTCCAAAGAATCAGGATACAAAAAGTCCCAAATAGTGGTACATCTTAAGCCTGATGATACAGCCACCGGTTGGCTGAGAAACGCGTTGTTTGTTTTTATTTATTTTAATAGAGTACGTTTATACACTTACCACTTGCTGCCATACCTTTTATTCTCATCTACACCTTGTTTTAATGTACCACTATTTGGGACTTTTTGTATCCTGATTCTTTGGAGTTTCCTGCTACACCGGAGGTCAGACTGCTGGGTGACTGTTTGATTCCAGCCTGCTTTATTTGCACCAAAAGGGGTGCTCTACCAAATTTGAGTGTAATATACCACAAACTATTTCTCACCTATCCATACAATATTAGGCCATGTGGCGCTTCTGTTTCTTTATGTTTTCTACATATAAACACATAAATAGGAAGAGAAGAAAGGAAGAAACTGCTGCCAGACACCGTGAGTGCTAATGGTAATCCAGACTGGAACACCTGACATGTTTAGCCTCTGATGAAGCACAAATACGCCTGCACTAAACATGTTAGGTGTTGCAGTCTGTGATTACCCTTTGACTGTGGTTCAATAAACTTGGACTTCCATTAGCACTCACGGTGTCTGCAGCAGTTTCTTCCTTTCTTCTCTTCCTGATTATTTACGGCTTGAGAGTGCCGTCTATACTGCTCCCATCAACAGCCTTTTGTGCAGCAAACAAGGTGCTAATCTGTTCTATTAACATTCACACTCTACTGATATGTTAATCTATATGAAGACTGCAGAAACATTTAATTACAATTTGTTTACTGTTTCTTTAATTCCTTCTTTCTTACAGATGCCATTGAATAAAACTAACTGCAAGTAGAACAGATCAGAATGCTACGGCTTGAGAGTGCCTTCTATACTGCTCCCATAAACAGCCTTTTGTGCAGCATTTTGATTGACAGCCTGTTTAGTCGCTTCACCTCCCAATCCACTAACATTCAGCCCCACTTGTGAGATTGTACACACCCATGGCCATACTTGGATCCAATTTTGGTCTGTCTTGGAGGACACACACCCACGATGCAGGCTCTCTGGCGTTCCTTGACTGATTAGGCGGCTGGTGCAGAGAATGGCGGCTACTTACCTGGTAACCTCGGCACCGGTTGGGATTCTACGATAAATGCTGATGTTGTGGTGAGTGGTCGCACACCATTGTGTAAGAGGTGACACAGGCATTTTTCTATAACTCTGACCGTTCTTGGGATACCATTATCGATTGACGATATTTATTGATTCATCTGAACTTTGGACAGTATGCACTGATACTCTTACGGCTGCATAAATTATACAGGCAGATACTGTCCTGTTTTTTTTCTTATTATTAAACACATAAATACATACGTACACATATATAGACATATATATACTGTAAGTGCATTGGAGCCCTTCACAGTTAAGTAGATGAAAACATGTAAAACATATTTATGCAATATTCATATTTAATAAAGTATTCCCACTATGTATTTATTGTAAATATGTAACATTCCAATGTTCTTCACATAGTGAAATAAGTATTTTTACCTTATTCTTTTAAGTGAAAAACATTGGAGATGACAGGCTTCACAAGCCTAACCTTGTCACATATATATCGCTAATGTGTATTTTGTTATCTTATCTTTTCTGCTGGTGCCAAACAATGGACATTTTGTTAACACACTGACAATGGCAAGCGTTGTCAACTGCAGCCACAAATCTGGATCGATTCCTACAAATAAGAAAAATGGTGGCTTGAGTTTGATAATTGAAAAACAATTTCAGCAAACAAGGTGTTAATCTGTTCTATTAACATTCACACTCTACTGATATGTTAATCTATATGAAGACTGCAGAAACATTTAATTGCAGTTTGTTTACTGTTCCTTTAATTCCTTCTATCTTACAGATGCCATTGGATAAAACTAACTGCAAGTAGAACAGATCAGAATGAATGCTACTAAAGCAAGGCCCCATCAAGGTACAATCAGCGCAAGAAAATAAAACAATTTCATGAACTGTGTACCTAAATACCTCTTAATAAAGTATCATTGTGATTGGCTTTCCTGATATGCTCAGCTAGTTCCTAGTTGGGCATTGCTGCTTTGTCAACAAAGAATACCAAGAGAATGAAGCAAATGTGATAACAGCAATAAAATGGAAAAATGTTTGGTCTATCCGAATCTATCTGAAAAATGTGCGTTTCATGTCTTTTAAGCCCCCCTGCCCTGCCAATAATCTGTACAACCTGTGTGTCCTTTACTTGCTCCAAACTTTACATTTTCCTATCTTATCTAACCTCGCCAGAATTGTTATTGTTTAAAAAGATAGATAACGCCTTTACTACCCATCCCCCAGCTTTGCACAACCAACATTTTTATATTAATATAATTTATAACATTTAAACCTCTAAATGTCTGCCTATTTCTAAGCCACTACAGACAGCCTCTTATCACATGCTTTTTTATTTGCTTTTTTACAACAAGAGACTGCTTATCCATTTAGGCCATATATATAACTTTGTGCTCTCTCCCATGGAGTCGTGGCTGACACAGCACTAATTAGCTAAAATGTAAGTCAATAGATAATAAATAAATAGCCATGTGATCAGGGGCTGTCAGAAAAGGCTTAGATACAAGGTAATCACAGGGGGAAAAAAGTATATTAATATAACCATGTTGGCTGTGCAAAACTGGGGAATGGGTAATAATTGGGATTATCTATTTTTTAAATAATAACAATTTTGGAGTAGACTGTCCCTTTAAATCCTAGGTTTTCAGAGAAGGCTACAACACAGTGTTCAATAGTTGGCATTCAATTTCATCAAACTGCACCATCCTTACAGCAGTAAGGCACAGATAATGGTGTGCCAGACAAATAGGGCATGATGGGATTCCGGACTATCCTTCCTTGAAACTTATTGGTTATTTTAGTGTCAATAAATCCTATCAAAACAAGTCTATGCATGATTTCAGACTGCGCATAGTTACCAGCTGTCATTCAATAAAATTAAAACAAAAAACAAAAAAAACAAAAACACAGATACATTTTTAGAACATATATTGAGACATTGAGGATCCTAATCTATGGCCCAATTATGGCCCAATTCTTTAAAGCTCTTTGGGCTTGTGATATTCTGTAAGAATACTATCGGCTAGATTACGAGTTTTTGTCGGTAATGGTGTGCGGTGTTGACAAGCCTTTTTTTCTCACCGCTCACTTAAGACAACGCTGGTATTAAGAGTTTTCTGAAATCCGGCGTTAGCCACAGAAAAGTGAGCGTTGAGCAAAATTTAGCTCCACAGCTCTCCTCAATACCAGCGCTGCTTGCGATAAGCTGGCTAAACGTGCTTGTGCACGATTTCCCAATAGGAAACAATGGGGCTGAGCCGGCTGAAAAAAAACTAACACCTGCAAAAAAGCAGCGTTCAGCTCCTAACGCAGCCCCATTGTTTCCTATGGGAAAATACATTTTATGTTTACACCTAACACCCTAACATGAACCCCGCGTCTAAACACCCCTAATCATACACTTATTAACCCCTAATCTGCCACCCCGACATCGCTGAGACCTGCATTATATTATTAACCCCTAATCTGCCGCTCCGTACACCGCTGCAACCTACATCATACTTATGAACCCCTAATCTGCTGCCCCCAACATCACCGAACCCTACATTATATTTATTAACCCATAATCTGCCGCCCCCAACGTCGCCGCAACTATAATAAAGTTATTAACCCCTAAATCTAAGTCTAACCCTAAACCTAACCCCCCTAACTGAAATATAATTTAAATAAATCGAAATAAAATAACTACATTTAACTAAATTAGTCCTATTTAAAACTAAATACTTACCAATAAAATAAACCCTAACGGCTAGATTTAGAGTTTTGTCGGTAAAGAGTGACCCACGTAGCTAACGCTACTTTTTTTCCCAGCGCACCCTTAAGACAACGCTGGTATTTAGAGTTGTCTGAGTGGCTGCGTTAGGCTCAGAAAAGGGAGCGTTGAGCAGAATTTAGCTCCACATCAACCCTCAATACCAGCGTTGCTTACGGTAGCGGTAAGGTGGAAAAACGTGCTCGTGCACGATTTCCCCATAGGAAACAATGGGGCAGTTTGGGCTGAAAAAAAACCTAACACCTGCAAAAAAAGCAGCGTTCAGCTCCTAACGCAGCCCCATTGTTTCCTATGGGGAAACACTCTCTTAGGCCTAGATTTAGAGTTCGGCGGTAGCCGTCAAAACCAGCGTTAGAGGCTCCTAACGCTGGTTTTGGGCGCCCGCTGGTATTTGGAGTCAGTGATTAAAGGGTCTAACGCTCACTTTTCAGCCGCGACTTTTCCATACCGCAGATCCCCCTACGCCATTTGCGTAGCCTATCTTTTCAATGGGATCTTCCTAACGCCGGTATTTAGAGTCGTTTCTGCAGTGAGCGTTAGAGCTCTAACGACAAGATTCCAGCCGCCTGAAAATAGCAGGAGTTAAGAGCTTTCTGGCTAACGCCGGTTTATAAAGCTCTTAACTACTGTACCCTAAAGTACACTAACACCCATAAACTACCTATGTACCCCTAAACCGAGGTCCCCCCACATCGCCGCCACTCGATTAAAATTTTTAACCCCTAATCTGCCGACCGCCACCTACGTTATACTTATGTACCCCTAATCTGCTGCCCCTAACACCGCCGACCCCTGTATTATATCTATTAACCCCTAACTTGCCCCCCACAACGTCGCCGCAAGCTACTTAAAATAATTAACCCCTAATCTTCCGACCGCAAATCGCCGCCACCTACGTTATCCCTATGTACCCCTAATCTGCTACCCCTAACATCGCCGACCCCTATGTTATATTTATTAACCCCTAATCTGCCCCCCTCAACGTCGCCGACACCTACCTACACTTATTAACCCCTAATCTGCCGAGCGGACCTGAGCGCTACTATAATAAAGTTATTAACCCCTAATCCGCCTCACTAACCCTATCATAAATAGTATTAACCCCTAATCTGCCCTCCCTAACATCGCCGACACCTAACTTCAATTATTAACCCCTAATCTGACGACCGGAGCTCACCGCTATTCTAATAAATGTATTAACCCCTAAAGCTAAGTCTAACCCTAACACTAACACCCCCCTAAATTAAATATAATTTTAATCTAACGAAATAAACTAACTCTTATTAAATAAATTATTCCTATTTAAAGCTAAATACTTACCTGTAAAATAAATCCTAATATAGCTACAATATAAATTATAATTATATTATAGCTATTTTAGGATTAATATTTATTTTACAGGCAACTTTGTAATTATTTTAACCAGGTACAATAGCTATTAAATAGTTAAGAACTATTTAATAGTTACCTAGTTAAAATAATAACAAATTTACCTGTAAAATAAATCCTAACCTAAGATATAATTAAACCTAACACTACCCTATCAATAAAATAATTAAATAAACTACCTACAATTACCTACAATTAACCTAACACTACACTATCAATAAATTAATTAAATACAATTGCTACAAATAAATACAATTAAATAAACTATCTAAAGTACAAAAAATAAAAAAGAACTAAGTTACAGAAAATAATAAAATATTTACAAACATAAGAAAAATATTACAACAATTTTAAACTAATTACACCTACTCTAAGCCCCCTAATAAAATAACAAAGCCCCCCAAAATAAAAAATTCCCTACCCTATTCTAAAATACAAATATTACAAGCTCTTTTACCTTACCAGCCCTGAACAGGGCCCTTTGCGGGGCATGCCCCAAGAATTTCAGCTCTTTTGCCTGTAAAAAAAAACATACAATACCCCCCCCCCCAACATTACAACCCACCACCCACATACCCCTAATCTAACCCAAACCCCCCTTAAATAAACCTAACACTACCCCCCTGATGATCTTCCTACCTTGTCTTCACCATGCCAGGTTCACCGATCCGTCCTGGCTCCAAGATCTTCATCCAACCCAAGCGGGGGCTAGACATCCACTGAAGAAGTCCAGAAGAGGGTCCAAAGTCTTCCTCCTATCCGGCAAGAAGAGGACATCCGGACCGGCAAACATCTTCTCCAAGCGGCATCTTCTATCTTCTTCCATCCGATGACGACCGGCTCCATCTTGAAGACCTCCAGCGCGGATCCATCCTCTTCTTCCGACGACTAGACGACGAATGACGGTTCCTTTAAGGGACGTCATCCAAGATGGCGTCCCTCGAATTCCGATTGGCTGATAGGATTCTATCAGCCAATCGGAATTAAGGTAGGAATTTTCTGATTGGCTGATGGAATCAGCCAATCAGAATATAGTTCAATCCGATTGGCTGATCCAATCAGCCAATCAGATTGAGCTCGCATTCTATTGGCTGATCGGAACAGCCAATAGAATGCGAGCTCAATCTGATTGGCTGATTGGATCAGCCAATCGGATTGAACTATATTCTGATTGGCTGATTCCATCAGCCAATCAGAAAATTCCTACCTTAATTCCGATTGGCTGATAGAATCCTATCAGCCAATCGGAATTCGAGGGACGCCATCTTGGATGACGTCCCTTAAAGGAACCGTCATTCGTCGTCTAGTCGTCGGAAGAAGAGGATGGATCCGCGCTGGAGGTCTTCAAGATGGAGCCGGTCGTCATCGGATGGAAGAAGATAGAAGATGCCGCTTGGAGAAGATGTTTGCCGGTCCGGATGTCCTCTTCTTGCCGGATAGGAGGAAGACTTTGGACCCTCTTCTGGACTTCTTCAGTGGATGTCTAGCCCCCGCTTGGGTTGGATGAAGATCTTGGAGCCAGGACGGATCGGTGAACCTGGCATGGTGAAGACAAGGTAGGAAGATCATCAGGGGGGTAGTGTTAGGTTTATTTAAGGGGGGTTTGGGTTAGATTAGGGGTATGTGGGTGGTGGGTTGTAATGTTGGGGGGGGGGTATTGTATGTTTTTTTTTACAGGCAAAAGAGCTGAAATTCTTGGGGCATGCCCCGCAAAGGGCCCTGTTCAGGGCTGGTAAGGTAAAAGAGCTTGTAATATTTGTATTTTAGAATAGGGTAGGGAATTTTTTATTTTGGGGGGCTTTGTTATTTTATTAGGGGGCTTAGAGTAGGTGTAATTAGTTTAATATTGTTGTAATATTTTTCTTATGTTTGTAAATATTTTATTATTTTCTGTAACTTAGTTCTTTTTTATTTTTTGTACTTTAGATAGTTTATTTAATTGTATTTATTTGTAGCAATTGTATTTAATTAATTTATTGATAGTGTAGTGTTAGGTTAATTGTAGGTAATTGTAGGTAGTTTATTTAATTATTTTATTGATAGGGTAGTGTTAGGTTTAATTATATCTTAGGTTAGGATTTATTTTACAGGTAAATTTGTTATTATTTTAACTAGGTAACTATTAAATAGTTCTTAACTATTTAATAGCTATTGTACCTGGTTAAAATAATTACAAAGTTGCCTGTAAAATAAATATTAATCCTAAAATAGCTATAATATAAATATAATTTATATTGTAGCTATATTAGGATTTATTTTACAGGTAAGTATTTAGCTTTAAATAGGAATCATTTATTTAATAAGAGTTAATTTATTTCGTTAGATAAAAATTATATTTAACTTAGGGGGGTGTTAGTGTTAGGGTTAGACTTAGCTTTAGGGGTTAATACATTTATTAGAATAGCGGTGAGCTCCGGTCGGCAGATTAGGGGTTAATAATTGAAGGTAGGTGTCGGCGATGTTAGGGAGGGCAGATTAGGGGTTAATACTATTTATGATAGGGTTAGTGAGGCGGATTAGGGGTTAATAACTTTATTATAGTAGCGCTCAGGTCCGCTCGGCAGATTAGGGGTTAATAAGTGTAGGCAGGTGTCGGCGACGTTGTGGGGGGCAGATTAGGGGTTAATAAATATAATATAGGGGTCGGCGATGTTAGGGCAGCAGATTAGGGGTACATAGGGATAACGTAGGTGGCGGCGGTTTACGGAGCGGCAGATTAGGGGTTAAAAGTGTAATGCAGGGGTCAGCGATAGCGGGGGCGGCAGATTAGGGGTTAATAAGTGTAAGGTTAGGGGTGTTTAGACTCGGGGTACATGTTAGAGTGTTAGGTGCAGACGTAGGAAGTGTTTCCCCATAGGAAACAATGGGGCTGCGTTAAGAGCTGAACGCTGCTTTTTTGCAGGTGTTAGGTTTTTTTTCAGCTCAAACTGCCCCATTGTTTCCTATGGGAGAATCGTGCACGAGCACGTTTTTGATGCCGGCCGCGTCCGTAAGCAACTCTGGTATCGAGAGTTGCATTTGCGGTAAATATGCTCTACGCTCCTTTTTTGGAGCCTAACGCAGCATTTGTTTGAACTCTCCATACCAGAGTTAAATTTATGGTGCGGCCAGAAAAAAACCCGCGGAGCGTTAACAGCCCTTTTACCGCCGAACTCCAAATCTAGGCCTAAGTCTGCACCTAACACCCTAACATGGACCCCGAGTCTAAACACCCCTAACCTTACACTTATTAACCCCTAATCTGCCGATCCCACTATCGCTGACACCTGCATTAAACTATTAACCCCTAATCTGCCACTCCGGACACCGACGCAACCTACATTATACCTATGAACACCTAATCTGCTTCCCCTAACACCGCCGACCCCTATATTATATTTATTACCCCCTAATCTGCCCCCCTAACATCGCCGCTACTTTACCTACACTTATTAACCCCTAATCTGCCGACTGGACCTCGCCGCCACTATAATAAATGTATTAACCCCTAAACCGCCGCACTCCCGCCTCGCAAACACTATAATAAATGTTATTAACCCCTAATCTGCCCTCCCTAACATCGCCGCCACCTACCTACAATTATTAACCCCTAATCTCCCGCCCGCACCGTCGCCGCTTCTATAATAAAGTTATTAACCCCTAAACCTAACCCTAACCCTAACCCCCCCTAACATAAATATAATTTAAATGAACCGAAATAATATTCCTAAAATTAACTAAATTATTCCTATTTAAAACTAAATACTTACCAATAAAATAAACCCTTATATAGCTACAATATAACTAATAATTACATTGTAGCTATTTTAGGATTTATATTTATTTTACAGGCAAGTTTGTATTTATTTTAACTAATAACTATTTAATAGCTACCTAGTT